>NC_135184.1:35695965-35733465 GCF_041146795.1 Maylandia zebra | reverse complement strand
TGGATGAAGAGCTTCTTGATAGTGACCAACATCGACGTCCACTCATCCCGTCTCTCGTTCTGAGCTACGACCCTGACGAGTAGAATCAGACTCACAGGCCGCTCTGTCGCTGGTATCCACAGGTGTTGGGATGCTTACCTGTAGAAGTCTTCATAGAAGCGTCCCTCGTGGTCTTCTCTGATGGAGCCTCTAAGAATCTCTGGAAATTCCTCTGAACAAGATAAGATATCGCGTTTATCTACCAGCAAACACACATCACACGTTAAAGCTAAATGTTCTTGTCACGCTTACACACAAAACCAAACAACAAGAGAACGAGGGCCCCCTCCACACCCGCCTGCGTGAGCAGTTACTTTACTCACAGTCGGGGAAAAAGAGAAACCTCCTGTTTGCAAACCAGCAGTGCAACAAGGCTGACCAAACATGCGTCTCAGCTCACACTGACCTAATGTTTTGGCGTTGTAGAACGTGCGTGAGAACAGTACCACCGTCACCTCGTGGCTGCAGTTCTTCTCCTGGTTTGGGATTAAACATGCGAGGAGCGTGAGAATCATTCGTATGGTGACTGAGAGGAAACAGCAGCGTGCTGATACAAACAGGGCGAAGGAAGAGAAGCACAAACCTTCCACTTAGTGAAAAGGTCAGACAGGAAACCATTGACAGCCTTTTCAAAGTAGAGGTCGCCTAAGAGAAACGGCTGGATTAGACACGGCATGAAAAGCTCGCCTTAAAAACAGAAACATCAAATCATCTTACCGTAGATGTCAAAGTCCCACATCTCACAGCTCATCTGGATAAAGATGTAAACCATGGCAGACGTAGATCTGAACACCACCTGTGTCACAGCAGCATAGTGTCTGAGAGCAGGAAGCAGGTGGAGAACACGTTTGTGGCGTTTTCCTCCACACCAGGGGAGATTTTATATCCAATGGAAAACAGCAAATCAAGTTACCGACACAACAGCTGTTGCTTCTTCATGCAAGTCTGAGTCCAGGTGTGAGCTGTCCTGTTCAGCACCAGGATACATGTGAAGTAAGCTACATCCTACCACAGGCTACAAAAACACTGATTCACTTTCTTTTAGCTCTTTAGTCAGTAAAGTAGTGATGCAGGACCGGAGGAGGTCAAACCTTTCAGTCGGAACTTTATTGATACTCTTGGTTATTACAATGACATGTTAACGTCTTTGCAACATGCGGACACTGTGGGATGGATAAAAACAGGGCCAGCGTTTCCTTGGCTGCGGTAACGACAGATGGCTGCATCAGCATCTTCTTCCACTTACCCTGGTGTCTTCACTGATGTAGCCACAGGTCACCTTCTCTCCTTTCACCCAGAGTTCACTGGCCTGAGCTCTGAAGATTCAAACACATCTTTAGTATGACAAACTCTCACTTCATTCGCCATCGTGAACAAAGCGTAAATGTCACTAGCACTAAAATGCCTCATCCTTCTGGTTAACCCTTACAATCAGCGCTGTGAAGTCATTTCATTTATGTACCTGATTCCTGCGAACTCAACCTTCTGGGTCACGTAAGCACATGTGCTCACCTGGAAGGAACCAGAGCACAGCAAACGTAAATACCACTGCGCACGCAGCATTCAAATGGACCTGACGCTCACATGGCCCACCAGGCTTTTCTTCAGTCTCCACATGTCTCCTCTGCCGATGTACTGGTCCTTGAACGTCAGCTCCACCAGGTCCAGCGTTACATCCTGACAGACAAAAAACAGACACTGTGTCCCAGCGACGGTCGAGGGGCCGAGGAGCGCTCGGAGCCAACGTACCTTAGGGTCGACGATGTTAACGATGACATCCTGGTATGCACGCAGCTTGAAGGCCTGTGCTACAGTCTGGTCCACACTGATCGTCTCTGTGTAACGACAACATGTCCATCAGCTGTGAGGCAGAGCTATCATATTACCCATGTACATAAACACACAGCGCCAGCAAGCATGAAAGCTGACATCAGGGCCAAAGGAGCCCTGCAAGTACATTTTCATTTACAGTGCTGTTTTTAAACACAGCACAAAAACCCTGGTAACAGCTCAGGCTTCAGACTGATCCAAGCATTCAGATGCTGCCTCTACACGTGTGAGCAGGGATCAGACCTTGATCAGCCCAGAAACAGAGAAAAGCTGTCTTAAAGGGAAACGACTACATTAAAAAGTCAATCGTATCGTCTATTGCAGCAATAAGCCATCAGGTTTTATCTTATAAAGAATAAATGACACGTTTAAACACCACAAACACGCTGCTACCTCAGATTACCTTTCTGTAGGTCCTCTTTGAGGCTCTTCACCTGCAGCAGGAGGGGGCTGGGAATATTTCACAAGGGACAAGGCCACATTATAGTTTCAATGGCAGACGCTTACCCCTATAAAAATACAGCAATCTCACATAATCTCACCTGTATTCATCGGTGGGATGTGCAATCTCAATTATGTTCCCCAAAGTGACTTGAGGGAAAACTTTTGGGTTGACAACCAACTCATCGTCTATTCGGAGGATAAGTTCATTTGCAAAAGCAATCAAATCTTTGCAGAGAAGCAAACACGGAGAAGAGTCTCTACTCACCGCTTCCACCGAAACCTTTCTTGTGCAGCACAAGCTTATAGGACTTACTGGTCTTCATGGTTTAACCGGCTGGGAAACAAAACCACGAGACCATCAGTGACATCTCAAACCAATGAGAGAGCTGAATTCTGGCTCATATGAAGGTATCGACTCTGCCATGGCATTTTCCCGTGAGGACCAACAAGCAGCTGCCAAGCAGGACTTATACAATAACGGTCTTAACTACTACTTAACACTAAAGGAAGAGATAAACACGTGGGCACGAAGAAAACAGTACCTGAACTCTATTTCTCCAACAATTCACTGCCAGCAGCTCAGATTGTCCACGGATGGTGATAGCATTGTAGCCTAGCAAACGACAAGTGGCTGTAACAGCTTACAGCATCGACCTGACAGCAGCACCAAGGCGGTTATAACTACCTACAATGAAAAGGCATCCAAACAACTCAGATCAGGTTTAACTACTGCTTCCAGGCAGACATATATAGCAGTCGTGTGACTGACTATTACCTACACTCTGTACGCTTCCTCCATATCATGGAAACGAGCGATGCGATTGGTTCGTGGCAGTTCAGAGAGCGTGTTAGAAAAACAAGAGACTAACTCCGCTCATTTCCGGCTTCGCTTTTTTTGGCACAATAATCCGAGTGTTAGATTTCCGGCCAGTGCAACACAGTTTAACAACACGTGTGTGTGTGTGTGTGTGTGTGTGTGTGTGTGTGTGTGTGTGTGTGTGTGTGTAAAACCGTGTACAGGTGAATAGAATTGACTTTCTGGGGATTTATTGGCCTGAATTATTGATCATAGATTAAGCCAGGTCACACCATACACATACCCATTTTAGCCCTAAACTCATTAAAAACAGCGTTGTGTTGTTTTTTTAAACATTTCAGAAAAAAAGAAACTAATTTGATAAGATCTTTGTAGGAAGAACGAGAAAAGGTCAGAGCTAAAGAGACATATTCTGGGTGATCTTTTCTTTACATGTAAAACAGTAGATTGTCTGCTGGTAGTAGGAAATAGTTCACGAAAACTTTGCGTTGGCCGGGAATCGAACCCGGGTCAACTGCTTGGAAGGCAGCTATGCTAACCACTATACCACCAACGCATGTATAGGCTACAGAGCGGTCTGGTAAACTGGTGTTTCGGTCATTCAACTTGACATCGACACCAGTGTCTCTGTAGTGTAGTGGTTATAAGATAAGATAAGCTAACCTTTATTTGTCCCACACGTGGGAAATTTGTTTTGTCACAGCAGGAAGTGGACAGTGCAAAAGTTATATAGCAAAAATTAGAATATAATAAGAATAATATATTGTATACAACAGAATGACGTTCGCCTAACACGCGAAAGGTTCCGGAAGCAGTGGTTTCTGTTTTTTGTTTGTTTAAATGGCTAAATATCTATGGGCTTTTTTTGTTGTATGGAAATACAAAACACAAAAGACATGCGCCCAACGTGGGGCTCGAACCCACGACCCTGAGATTAAGAGTCTCATGCTCTACCGACTGAGCTAGCCGGGCAGCTGGAAACGAGGGAAAAATACTTTGACTTTAGCTACAGTGTTAGGGTACAGAGCTGCTGTTATTGCTTATTGCTGTGTGTATGCCCAACAATACTTTAAGTGTTGATCATTGTAAACGGAAAAGTTAGTAGACTAAGGAAAAGACAAGATTTTTTTCGTCAAAATTTACGCGTTTATTCTCCTTGAAGGGCTTTAAGGCTCGTGTGTCTCTGTGGCGCAATCGGTTAGCGCGTTCGGCTGTTAACCGAAAGGTTGGTGGTTCGAGCCCACCCAGGGACGGCACTTTTTGTTGATTATTTATGGTGTAATTGATCATTGGTGTAGCCCGGGCAAATTCACATATGGTGAATATGGCATGGTGGACTTTCAAGCTTATGTTTTTACATAAGCTTAAAAGACATAAACACAATGTGTAAATTTGAAACAGGGTTGCTAAAAAATTACAGATTACGCCATGGTTATGGTGGGGAATGTCTCCCTTGTCTTCACTAAGATTGTTTTTGTTCCCTCAAAACTTGGGGTAGCCTTAGATCACATCTATCATCTTTAACTAATGTATTAGAGCATTAATTAATGCAATATAGTCTGCAAGACTGAATTCTTCTGTTTGTGTGGTCTACAGATAAAGGAGAAGTTCAAGAGTTCAACCACTGTAAGCCTTGAATGGCTACACTTGACCATTGCACCCCAAAACTGATGGATGTCATTTTTTCAAGGGGAGGAGCTAAGGGAGTGAGAATCAGGCAGCTCAAGGACATGCTTCTTGAGGTAGGACAACTCTTTAGACTTTGGGTAGCTTTGAAATGCACTTTGTTGGCAGTCACCCATGTAGTTTATACTCATACTTTATTTTTTCTTAAATAGCACAAGACAATTGAAATACTTAGAGAAGTAGCCATCTGCTGCCTTATCACATACCTTGGAGAGAAGGAAGAGGACCTTTATTCATGCAAGTCCATATGACAGAGAATGTGCATCTTCTTTTTGTTTTATATTTTAATTTGAATTATGGTTTTGATCAACTGGTCCCTAAATGCAATTGACACCCCTTTCTCAACGAGAAGTTTGGGCTCGGGTGAGCCTGAGTGCTGAAGATATCTAACTATTCGGAACCATGGTAACAGGGTTCTGGTTGATCGGAGCTGGCTTGGCCCTGACTTATCGAAGAATTAAGGAAGCGGAACCGGCTGTTCAAACCCCCACAAGGCTGCCCGCTGGGATTGGAACAATCTGAAGAGGCGTGAGTTTCTCAAAATGGGCTCATTGAGTGCAGCACGGATAAGATCTTGGAGAGGCTACGGCTGCTGTGAATACTCAGAATAAGATCTCTGACTGCAGACTGGATACATCTCAGAAGGGCTCGCTTGGAATAAGATCTCTGAGTGCAGACTGGATGACATCTTGGGGAGGCACACTGCCGTGAGTTCTCAGAATCGGCTCCTTGAGCACAAGAAATGACAACATCACAGAACGCAAGTATGGCGAAGCTCACGGCTCTCCAACGGGAGATTGAGAGACCAGTGTTGGACTGTAGAACAGCTTTGAAATTCATATGAGCTGTTTGCACTAAAGTAAAAACCTCCATCACTTCATGTACATACCCCTTCGGCACCAGCTGTGGGCTCAAGGCTGGAGCTGAACAACAACACCCTGATAACGACTGTGTTGAGTCTGTTCCTTCCTATTCCATGCAAGGCCACCTGGGTTGGCTGTTAGACTGTTTACTTAGCCTGGCAGGGTGAAGGACACTGACTCAGCTGAACTATGGACACGCACACACATACATATACACTGATATGCACTCCTCCCCCCTCCCTTTCCAAACGCCTTCGACGCTTATTCCCTTCCGATGCTGACGGTGGATCAAGGAACCAGCGCACGCAGGCCCGGATGTGCTGTCTACACTGGCTGTCTCTCACCCTTTACCCATCCCTGTTGCTTGTCATGTGTTTCTTTGGTGTATTAAGAGTTTTTCATGTGCAGAGGTGTTTTTTCTGTCCTCAAACTGATCTCCCTGTTGGAGCTCAGTCTGGGGGGAGTTATTTTTTTCTCCTTATCTTTCCTCATGTGGTGCATTTTGCATTGTTATACCTCTGACCTGTCTTCCCCATGTGATGTTTGTGTAATGTATGTATGGTCGGAGGGTAAGATGGCCCCGCCCCTTCCTGAGCCCGGTTCCGGAGGTTTCTTCCTGTTGAAAAGGAGTTTTTCCTTTCCGCTCTTGCCAAGTGCTTACTCAAAGGGGGTTGTCTGATTGTTGTCTGATTGTTGTCTGATTGTTGTCTGATTGTTGTCTGATTGTTGTCTGATTGTTGTCTGATTGCTGAGGTTTTCTTTGTATTATAAAAAGTTTCTATTTTAACATTTTGTGTTGCAGGCTTGTAGATACTACGATAAAACAGAGCACACACTGCCACAGTTAAACTGCGATGTCCAAAACAAACCATAAAAAGTAAACTGAAGAAATAAACTCATTGGCTAGATAAAGACCATATTTCACTCTTTTTTTCTTTTTCTCAAAAGTAACCGAAGCAACAGACGACTACTTTAACTTGTTTTGTTTTCCATAAGTAAAACAAGTAAAAATGCTGTGTCCACTTCGGCCTCCTCAGTCCATAACACTGAGACAGATATTGCATCTAATCATATTAAACAACACAACATTATGGTGACAGTGATTATGACGACTGTGAAGATTAAGCTTATTCCCTCTGCTCTAGCTCCACCCTCTGTAAGCCGGCACTCCCCGCTCTCAGCCAGATCTCACACTATCAGTGAATCACAAGATTGACTGACTGGCTTTTAAAACCCGTTCTTATTCATCAGACAAAGGTAAGAGCTGGTCCTTTTTTTCTTTAGAAAGCATGCATTGGTGCAAATATTTATTTTTGCATTGAAAACCGTTAATGTTAATGCTGCTGGTGTAAGTCTAGCCTTTGACACACACTGAGTAATGTCATTGTTCGGCAGATGTGGTTAACACTCAGTTACTTTGTTGTTTGGTGTTCCACAAACATGTTGTTGCATATAAATCTGTTTATGTGTGCTTCTGCATTTCTTCATTTTCTTAAATCAATTCTTATGTGTTTTCTTACTGACTTTTCAAGCCATGTCATGTTAAAAAGCATCGCCCTCTATAGTTAAAGTTCACTTCTTTAACTGAATGTGAGCTCATCGAAACCAGTGAAGGAAGAAATGAAAGCTTTGACAACCTGAACGAATTAGCTGCCTCAGCCTAACGGGCTTCATCAGTTATATGACTGACGTAGCTTTGCTGTCATCGACCGCCCAGCTGTCTCAGCAGCTTTCAGTGTGGCATGTACTGGTGTATGAAAGCAATATATCTGGAATATTTAGTGATCGCAGTTGCTAATCAGACGGATGCATAGCAAATAAAGAATAAATACAACATTTTCCAGCACGTCTTTTTATGCACAATTGCCTGGTCTCAGTTCATGTGGGAGGCAAAATAAAATAAAAATTAGAGCAATGATATGCACAGTCTTTTAAGATTGTGACAGTGAAGCTCCTCCCACCCAGCAACATCAATGTAGCCACATCATTTTTCTGTGGGCTGTTTAGTTGAAACTTTGCTGTCAGCTCTGTGCTGATACTTGAATGTGTCACTAAAAGAAAGACATCGTGTTGCTCATTAGAAGTTATGTAATGTAACAAATGGCTTTGAACTGGGAGTACAGACAGAACTCCAACGTTTCTGTGTTTTGACAAGCATACAAAAATGTTTGAGTAATGAGCCATAAAACAGATAAATAACGCAATCATGAGTGCATCAGCTTCTTTTGAATCAGTTACAATGTTGGCATTTAGATCATCGCTAAGCAGGAAAAAATCTTTCCCATTGTAAAAACGGTCACAGAGGATTTTGCATTTTCAGGGTCATACCAATAAAATAAATATCTAAATAATATTCATTATAAATAATAAATAAAATAAAACTTCATTGTCTTGTTTAGCTTTCATTACATTTTATTGGTTTTAGCTCACAAATGATGTCATATCTCACTCACATATATCTATATAAGCTGTCCTAAGTGTGAGTGTCAGACTCCTGGTAATCTCATCTTAATCTGATAAGTAAACTTCAGCCTAGTTTAAACTAAATGTTTGTGACAACTGTGTGCTTAAATGCATGAATCACGCTGCAGATATTCACACAGCAAAATCTCCAGTGTTAAATTAACACTAGAGAGAGTCTATATGGGTCCACTCCTCTGAGTGTTAAATACAACACTGTTGAGTGTTAAATTATGTTTATTAAATGTGTAAAAGTAACCTAGTCAGTTTTGAAGATTAACAAAGACTAACACTGAGCAGTGCTGGTTTTCTAACACTGGAACATTTCTAACATTTTGAGTTATTTTCCAGTGTTAGAAAATCAGCACTGCTCAGTGTTAGTCTTTGTTAATCTTCAAAACTGACTAGGTTACTTTTACACATATAACACTGTCAAAAGTGTAAATTTAACACTGGAGATTTTGCTGTGCAGATTTGGAGCTGTCACAATGTTGATTAGTTGTGACATCAAGTCAAAATGACACAAGCTTATTTAAGCTAAAGAAAACATTGTTCAAGTAGCAAAAACACTGTTGTCTACTCTGTGTGTCGCAGGCTTCCCAAAGGATGTCTGCCACCACTCAAGAAGAGGACGAAGTGCCCGCCAATCACACAGGTCAGCGACGTCACACGATAGTCTATTACAGCTGGATGCAAAACTCGGGGGATTCAGGCTATTATTGCCTTCGATGCTGTTTTGACTCGTGGTCGCCGACTCGTGGCGCTTTGCACTCGTGAAAACACGTTGCTTTGTTACACTTCTTTGTGTGTCTCCAGGTCCCAAAGGTGTCATTAATGACTGGCGAAGGTTTAAGTTGGACAGTGTGGATCAGACTGTCCCTCAGAACAAGAGAGAGCTGCTCAGACAAATGTCCAGTCCTCGAGATGATGACAAGGAGAGACTCAACAGAAAGGTGAATGGAAACATCTGGAACAATATAATCCTAGTAATGCCACAGAAAGGCATGCAAGTGTAAAAACAAGTGCAGCAGTAACATATGTTTTCTCAACTGTAGATGAGTGTTCAGGAGTATGAGTTGATCCAAGATGAGGATGAACGCTGCCTGAAACGCTACAGAAAACAGTGTATGCAGGAAATGCACGAGCGCCTGAGCTTTGGTCCCACGTTTGAGTCCGTCCATGAACTTGAGAGCGGAGAAGCCTTCCTTGAAGTCATAGAGAAGGAACACCGGTTGACCCTGGTGGTGGTCCACATCTACCAGCATGGTGTCAAAGGTCAGGTGTTTGAGGGGGGTGCATATTCAAGTGTAGTCTCAACACGAAAACAATAAATCGATATTCACCAAACAGCCACGTACTGGACACAGTGTGGTTTGCTAACGGCTGCGGCTTCTCTGTGCTTGTCAGGCTGTGAAGAGCTGAACTCATGCCTGGACTGTTTGGCTGCTGAATACCCCAGTGTTAAATTCTGTCGCATTGACGCCGTGGCCACCGGTGCTGCCGAACGCTTCTCCTCTGAGGTTAGTGCACTGCTACTTTGCTGATGAAGAATTAGACTTTTAAATGCACTTTCAGCTCCAGAACGTGTAGCACAGAACTTTGTTTTGGGTGTAGATAGATAGAATTTTATTTTGAACGTGCAAATATAACTGAAATAACAAGAAAAGCATCTGGTTTTCATGTATATCTCTGTGTCTACACAATGTGTGTGCTTGAAGAGGAGTATGATGTCGTTACACTTGTTCTGTTCCGGCGCCCTTATTTCAAATGTCCTTATTTACAAATCAATATTCAGAGTTTGACATTATATGTTTAACTATATACAAGTCTACACATAAACACACATAAAACAATTTCAGCACGTAAACCGAAACAACAACCAACGACATTTTCTACATAAACTAAGCACCCTATGGTCAACACTAATCTATGAGCTTATTTTATATCTGTGTGACAAATACCTTAATGAACACTTTAAGCTTGGGTTACTCTGGCCTTGATCTATAAAAATGAGGACAAGTGGACAACTCAACCCCTGCAGGGTTCCCCGGGTTCTTATTTCCATCCTGTTCCCTATACTGAAAACATTCTTTTAAAGGTTTCTTGTCCAGGAAATATTCCTGTGGCTGGGAGTTACACCGAGCACTTCCAGTTATAATGGCTACAAGCTCATTTGGAGTTTTGCTGCTATTCTTCCAGGTTCTTCCTACCCTATTGGTGTACAAGGCTGGTGAGTTACTGGGTAACTTCCTGGCTGTGACCAAACACTTCAATGAAGAGTTCTTTGCAACGGATGTTGAGGCCTTTCTCAATGAATATGGCCTCTTACCCGAGAAGGAATTTGAAGCATGTGCTGCTGATGAGGATGAGGGAGGGGAAGTGGAATAGAGCATTTATGCAGTGTGCTGGAGGGGAGCGAATACAAGTAGAAAACAGGATGGGTGCATCTGACAGTGAGGGGCAAATGAAAAGGAGAGCTGAGGAAAAGAAGTGGAAGAACAGCAGCTGGGATATACATGTTTTTAAAAAAAGCACACAACTGTGCATACAGATAAACATCCAGCAGCTCAAATGCTGAATCTATTTAGAGACTGGTAGAAGTAAACCACAGACGGCGAGCAGGTCTGTGCTGAAATACTGCTTAGCAGTGATGTCATAACTCTCCAATAAAAGATGTCTTCATCACATCCTGTCAGTGTCTGTCTGTCTTTTTTACAATCAGCAATATTCATATTTTAATGTGACGTATATGAAACATCATCCTGGACTGAAGAGGTGGGAGGGAACAAAGTACAAATACATCTGTGCTGTATTCTTCTGACAACGTTTTACTTTTACTCCGTACATTTTTAAACAAACTTCTGCACTTTCTCAAAGCAGGTTCGTTTCTTTTCTTTTGACAGACCTGAGTCATTATTTCACACTGCGCGCCTCGGTGTCTCGAAGAATTTAAGCAGTTCTGAAGGCAAAAGAAGATCCAAGCTGGTGCTAGCAAAGTGTAACTAATGAAGTCAATTTGTCTTTTGTCTTCATTTGGGTCACAAAATATAGTCTGTTAATTCATGTCTATGACAGCGTTTCCCCCCTAAAGACAGTGAATCACTTTTCATGTCTGACAAGACTCCACTATAATAGACCGCAGGTGGTGACGATGAGTCGGGGCTTTCATCCTCTTTAATTATCCAGTCTGTTCTGTCATCATTACACATTAGGATTAAAAAAAGTACTTGAATCGCTACCTTATCGTGGTGGAGGGGTTTGTGTGTCCCAGGGATCCCAGGGGCTATGTTGTCTGGGGGCTTTTGCCCCCTGGTAGGGTCTCCCATGGCAAACTGGTCCTGGGTGAGGGACCAGACAAAGAGCGATTCAGAAGACCCCCATGAAAAGAATATCGAGGGAACAGTTTACCCTGCCCGGGATAGGGTTACCGGGGCCCCGCCCTGGAGCCAGGCCCGGGGAGGGTGCCCGAGGGCGAGCGTCTGGTGGCCGGGCCTTAGTCCATGGGGCCCGGCCGGGCACAGCCCGAAGAGGAGACATGGGCCCATCCTCCCGCAGGCCCACCACCCGCAGGAGGCGCCATAGGGGTCGGGTGCATTGTGAGCCGGGTGGCGGCCAGGAGCGGAGGCCCTGGCGGACCGACCCCCGGCTGCCAAGACTGGCAATAGGGACATGGAATGTCACCTCTCTGGTGGGGAAGGAGCCTGAGTTGGTGCGTGAGGTTGAGAGGTACCGGCTAGATATAGTTGGGCTCACCTCTACGCATTGTCTGGGCTCTGGAACCAGTCTCCTGGAGAGGGGCTGGACTCTGTCTCAGTCTGGAGTTGCCCCTGGTGAGAGGTGGCGGGCTGGGGTGGGTATTCTTATATCCCCTCGGCTTGCTGCCGGTACGTTGGGGTTTTTCCCGGTGGACGAGAGGGTTTGTTCCCTGCGCCTTAGGGTCGGGGAACGGGTCCTGACTGTCATCTGCGCCTATGCGCCGAGTGGCAGTTCGGAGTACCCAGCCTTCTTAGAGTCCCTGGGGGGGGTGCTGGAAGGTGCTCCACCTGGAGACTCTGTTGTCCTGCTGGGAGACTTCAATGCTCACGTGGGTAACGACAGCGAGACCTGGAGGGGCGTGATTGGGAGGAACGGCCTCCCTGATCTGAACCCGAGCGGTGCTTTGTTATTGGACTTCTGTGCTAATCACAGTTTGGCCATAACGAACACCCTGTTCGAACATAAGAGTGTCCATAAGTGCACGTGGCACCAGGATGCTCTAGGCCGTAGGTCGATGATCGATTTTGTAATCGTATCACCAGACCTGCGACCATATGTTCTGGACACTCGGGTAAAGAGAGGGGCTGAGCTGTCAACTGATCACCACCTGGTGGTGAGTTGGATCAGGTGGCGGGGGAGGACGCTGGACAGACCTGGTGCACCTAAACGCGTAGTGAGGGTGTGCTGGGAACGTCTAGCAGAGGCCCCAGTCCGCGAGATCTTCAACGCACACCTCTGGCAGAGCTTCAACAGCATTCCGAGGGAGGCTGGGGACATTGAGTCCGAATGGACCATGTTCAGCGTCTCCATTGCCGAAGCTGCTGCATTGAGCTGCGGCCGCAAGGTGGTTGGTGCCTGCCGTGGTGGTAATCCCCGAACCAAATGGTGGACACCAGAGGTGAAGGGAGCCACCAGGCTGAAGAAGGAGGCCTATCGGGCTTGGTTAGCCTGTGGGACTCCGGAGGCAGCCGACAGGTATCGACAGGCCAAGCGGAATGCGGCTCGGGCAGTGGCTGAAGCAAAAACTCGGGTGTGGGAGGAGTTCGGAGAGGCCATGGAAAAAGACTTTCGGACTGCCTCGAAGAGATTCTGGCAAACCGTCAGGCGTCTCAGGAGGGGAAAGCGGTGCTCTACCTGCACTGTGTATAGTGCTGGCGGAGCGCTGTTGACGTCGACTGAGAAAATTGTCGGGCGGTGGAAGGAATACTTCGAGGACCTCCTTAATCCCACTGACACGTCTTCCGGGGAGGAAGCAGAGTCTGGGGATGAGGGGTGTGACCCACCGATTTCCGGGGGCGAGGTCACTGAGGCAGTTAAACAACTCCTTGGTGGCAGAGCCCCTGGTGTCGATGAGGTCCGCCCCGAGTTCCTGAAGGCTCTGGACATTGTAGGGCTGTCTTGGTTGACACGTCTCTGCAATGTTGCGTGGAGATCAGGGGCAGTACCTGTGGACTGGCAGACCGGGGTGGTGGTCCCCATCTTCAAGAAGGGGGACCGGAGGGTGTGTTCCAACTACAGGGGGATCACACTCCTCAGCCTCCCCGGGAAAGTCTATGCCAGGGTGCTGGAGAGGAGGGTTCGTCCGCTAGTCGAACCTCGGATACAGGAGGAACAATGCGGTTTTCGTCCTGGTCGCGGAACACTGGACCAGCTCTTTGTCCTCTCGAGGATACTTGAGGGTGCATGGGAGTTTGCCCAACCAGTCTACATGTGTTTTGTGGACCTGGAGAAGGCATTCGACCGTGTCCCTCGGGGCGTCCTGTGGGAGGTGTTGCGCGAGTATGGGGTGTCTGGCCCATTGCTACGGGCCATTCAATCCCTATACAACCGTTGCAAGAGCTTGGTTCGCATTGCCGGCAATAAGTCGGACTCGTTCCCGGTGGGTGATGGGCTCCGCCAAGGCTGCCCTTTGTCTCCGGTTCTGTTCATAATTTTTATGGACAGGATTTCTAGGCGCAGCCAAATGGCGGAGGGCTTTCGCTTTGGTGGCCTCAGAATATCATCTCTGATTTTTGCGGATGATGTGGTTCTGTTGGCTTCATCGGGTGAGGGCCTCCAGCTCGCACTGGAGCGGTTCGCAGCCGAGTGTAACGCAGCGGGAATGAGGATCAGCACCTCCAAATCTGAGGCCATGGTTCTCAGCCGGAAAAGGGTGGAGTGCCCACTCCGGGTCGGGGATGAGTTCCTGCCCCAAGTGGAGGAGTTCAAGTATCTCGGGGTCTTGTTCGCGAGTGATGGGAGAAGGGAGCTGGAGATCGACAGACGGATTGGGGCTGCGGCTGCAGTAATGCGGACGCTGCACCGGTCAGTCGTGGTGAAGAGGGAGCTGAGTGTAAAAGCGAAGCTCTCAATTTACCGGTCGATCTACGTCCCTACCCTCACCTATGGCCACGAGCTGTGGGTAGTGACCGAAAGAACGAGATCGCGGATACAAGCGGCGGAAATGAGCTTCCTCCGAAGGGTGGCTGGCCTCTCCCTTAGAGATAGGGTGAGAAGTTCGGCCATCCGGGAGGGGCTTAGAGTAGAGCAGCTGCTGCTCCACATCGAAAGGAGCCAGCTGAGGTGGTTCGGGCATCTGGCAAGGATGCCCCCTGGGCGCCTCCTGGGCGAGGTGTTCCAGGCATGTCCCACCGGGAGGAGGCCCCGGGGCAGACCCAGGACACGCTGGAGAGATTATATCTCTCGGCTGGCCTGGGAACGCCTTGGTATCCCCCCGGACAAGCTGGAGGAGGTGGCTGGGGAGAGGGAGGTCTGGACCTCTTTGCTTAGGCTGCTACCCCCGCGACCCGACCTCGGATAAGCGGATGAAGATGGATGGATGGATGGATGGACTTTGAAGAAGGACGGTTACATAAACCTCAGCAGGGTAAAAGAAGGAGGCGGTGTACAGGGTGCATTTAGGTCATTATGCCAATATTTCGTGGCCATACTGGACTCAAATGTTTCATTTTTTACTAAACTGATGTGTTTTTAGTGGAGCTTCTTGATTTATTGGGCAACTTCTATGAAAATACCCTCCTGCTATAAATCATCAACGCATCGACTCCTGATTAGTGCAAATATCCAGTCAATTATATGGCAGCATGGCAGGGAGTGCGAGCATTTAGACATGCAGGCATGAAGGAGAAGGGTGACTTTGAACCCTGCACGGTCTTTGGACAGGCTGTGTGACTATTTCACAAACTGCTCATATATTAGGATTTTCCTAACAACCATGTATCTGTAACAATTTATAGGGAAAGGTCAGAAAAAAAGAGAAAATATGTAGCGAGCCATATTTCTGTGGCCAAAAATAGCTTGCTAAAACTCAGATGAAAAAGGACCAGATAAGCACATTGATAAGGTTTCCAAAGCTTCTGTAACTAAATAAGGTTTTTTTGAGCTGTCATGTGGCGAAATGAAACAAACATTGACTGACTGCTTTGAGGTGATAGGAAGGCAACAGCAAGCCAAATAACTCCTACACTTCAGCAGCAGCCTTAGCAATAGAAGATCCCTCCGAGCGTTACCACTCACAGCTAAGACCAGGAAACTGAGGCTCAACAAACCTGGGAAACATAAGATTGGAAAAACGAGTTTTCATTTCTGCTGCAACTTTCAGATGTTCTGGTCAGAATTTGGTGTGAACAACATGAAAGCATGAATCCATCCTGTCTCGTGTCAACAGTTCAGGCTGCTGCTTGTGGTGGTACAATGGGTTGGAGGACATTATCTCCTCACACTTCGGTCCCCAGCTGACTGTTCATCATTTAATCACAAAGGCCTGCTGAGTGCTGTGCCGACCACAGTAACGGCTGCTTCCAGCAGGGTACCACGGCACAAAGCTCAGATCACCTGTTGGTTTTTTACAGTTTTTCTCAGTCGCTTTGGTGCTTTTCTCAGATCAAAATGAAAATTCTCAGAACCATTAGTGCAACCTCCACAGATCTTTTCACTTAATGCAAGATATTTTGACTTGAAATAAGTGAAAAAATCTACCAATGAAACAAGTGAAAATTATCTAGTTTTTCTGTAGCTTACTGGAATGTTGCTTTGTAGCTGCTTTTGTCTTATTTTAAGTGTAATGAGATATTTGACTAGAAATAAGAGAAATATACTTGGTAAGATTTTGAGTTTTTGCAGTGTACCGTGCCACTATCGAGAGCGTGCACGCCATCCCTGTGTGGTACCCTGGTTGCACAACAGCTGACAAGAAGAGGCTGCAGAGGGTCAACAGTACTGTAGAGAAGGTGATCGGCTGTCCACGCTCCTCCCTGGACTTAATTGCCAGGTTGTCTCTCCAGAGCCAGGGCACTTATAAAGGGCCACCTCCACCCTAACCACCACCTCTTCAACACCCTGCCTGCTTGAAAAAGGTTTAGATCCATCATCCCGTGGGCTGTCAGAACTCTTAATGCTAACTCAGAGTGTGAACAGACTTCTCCAATACACCCACTCTGTTGCTGCTATTGATCAACTATGTGCAATATCTCAGTCTTTCCACGTTCTGTGCAATATTTTGGTCTCAGTGGAATTACCATCCCCACCCTAAATGACCATAGCCCCTCGACCTTTATTTATTTAATATATTACATAACTGCCCTTGTATACAGCCCCACAATGTTTCAGTTTCAATGTTTCTTACGCATTGTTACGGCCCTAGTCTAGGCGTGTAGAGACGCACATAAGGCTGGAGGAGAGAGAGACAAGTACCCGCCCTGATTCCCAAGCCAAACATCCGAAACCAGCTGTGAGTAAAACAAAGGTTATTTCAAAGGTCAGGAAGCATAGCTCCAGGGTGAGCCCAGGCCAAAATAATAAACAAAACCAACTAAGTCCCGCCAGTACGGAAGAGGATTAGGGCCACTGGGAAAAAAAAAAATCTGAGAAAAAAAATTCAGGTGTCACGGTCTGGCTGTGGCAGACCATAAGTGTTCCAGAGGAGGACTCAAACGCAGACCAAAACATGGTGTGGATAAACAAAACAAGCCGTTTATTGAGACTAGCAACGAGGGTACAAAATAATAGGGCATCGGTGAAAACTAAACAATAACCTAAACTGGGTGAACTAATAACAAAACATGAAAAAGCTTAACCATAGTGACCTGACATGGATGAGCAGACGACCTGACAACAAATGACTGAAAGCACACGGACTAAATACACACAGGATGATGAGGGAAGTGGGAACACATGGGGAAACCGCTGGCACACATGAACATAATGACGTCACAGTGGGAGAGTAAAACTGAACACGATGAACACAGAAACACCAGACCTCTTCACAATAAAACAGGAAACATAATGAGACATAGACATGACAACCCGAACTTGACAACGTAAGACACAGACATGAAACGCATGAAGAGCAGGGGAGACTTAACATAGTTGGAAACACGAGGGGGAAATAATAAGAACTAGAAACACCTAGGCATGATAACAAATGAACTTAGGAAACCTGACGGGCTTACATAAACTAAAACTCAAAACGCTGGGCCAACAGACCCAGGATCATGACATCAGGAAAAGAAGAAAAAAAAAGACGTGCCCACTTTTTCCCCCAGTCGCCCTAAACAATATATATAGTATATATTTATGTATGTACATTATGGAATGCCGTTTAGAAAAATATTATATATATATTACAATGAAAGTCTGAATATATAGAATGATCTTCTGAATATGCCAGATGCTTGGGTTTTTAGTGAATTTGGTTGTGTTCATTCAGAAAGTAAAATCAAACACACTTTTCTGTCTTACACTTTTGTGACGGTGGCATAGTCACACAATGTTGTACATAATGGCATAATACAAAAAACGACTTGAACCTTCACATGCCTCAGGTAAAGTTTTATTAAGAAAAAAATTCCTTTGTAAGGAATTCTAAGTGAAGCCATTTCTCAGGACAAATTAGGAACACAAGTTATTCAAACGTATTACAAAACTAAGCAAACTGCAACTGACCCGATGAAATCCTGCTTGGTATTCACCTATTTTTCAAAGAACGACTTCCACTCAGCTATTGCTTTCTTATATGCACTAGTGGCATCTCGATCAAGGATGGCATCAGCGATGACCTCAGTTTGTATGACAGAGAGGACCGTTGCAACACATTTCAGGTATGTTCAGTTCAGTTTCATCTCTCTGTGTTTTACTGCAGTGAATCTGATTCTTTCTTGCAGATTTTGGATGCAGGCTGTCAGTCTGATACTTTGCTTTAACATTTTAAATGCTGCTCTTGGCTTTGGAGGTGCAGTTTCTTTCAGGAAGGCTGTGAACTCTTACATTCCTCTCTCTGAGCTCAAAATTTAGTTTCAGGTATTTTTCTTTCTTATCTTCAAGCTGGCCGTTATTAAACAGGAAGTGAACAGACCGATTCTTCTCATTTTTGGCACATTTAAGTTTTGCACCTTCAGGAGCTTAAATGTATTTTTAGGTTTTCTTCCATCTGAGTGTGATGAGAGCTATAATTTTTTCCTTACATATCGTTACAAAGAATTTACACTGAATCAAAGACGTACATCAGTCGGTCACCCAGTCGATTGTCTGTCGCCTTCATCGCCAGACCCACTGCACTAACTTCATGAACTCCATCCAACAAGTCCATCATGTTCAGTCCCTCTGGAGTCTCCATATCCAGGAGTGTTGATGATGGCCAGAGAGCAGGGCAGAGTTTCATCTTCAAAATCAAAGATCTCGTACAGGATCACACCTGATGTCTGACTTCTTTTCTCCTCCTCTACAATCCTAAACCAGACTTCATCCTCCCACTTCACTCCCATCGTGTAGTTGAGCAGAGTGTTGACCAGAGCAGATTTAAGCCACAAGTAAGATGGTTTTATTTGTCTTGTCTTGATTTTTTTCTCCAACAGTCATTCTGTGACCCACACAAACATGTGGTCACAACTGTAAATTCAGCGTTGTTACATATGGAGGTAATTGCGCATGTTTCACTTTGCTGCTGTAATGAGGTTCACAAAGTTTTGTGTCGCAAGAGAGTGCCATATCACTTTGGACAGTAGAGGGCAGCAGAGTGCCTTGGGACTGAGTTGTGTGCACAGATGAACACTGTGATGTTTAGTCTTTCATAATTTAAGATGTTTAGGATGTGAAGTGTATTACACTGTATTTACATGAGCTATTCCAGCTCTGCCAACCTAATAGCTATGCTACGTGCCTGAGTAATGGTGGATGCTATTGTCTTTTAGCAATAACACCCGCCTCCATATGAAGCTCTGATCCAGTTGTGTTTACAGTTCCTGTACACTTGTGTAACTTTGTCTTCATTGCAAGTGTTGTTTTTGGGTAGCGTGTGTGTAAAATGTTCCGAGGTTACATCGTTCATGACGCATAATTTGAAATTATTTATGTTTATTTTACTCCAAGATGTGGTGTGTGTATTGTTTATGGGGTTAACCTTCTTCTAAAATCTGGTGTTATTTCAATATTTCTGTCCAACTATTTCACGTTGTGTTTGAGCACAACTTGTTGGAAATACCGTTTACTCCTTTTGTTTTATTTTAATTTGTAGGAAAATAATACAACGTCCGCTTTGTTCCGCGTACGCACAGATGGGCCTTGATGAAGCACAATTTCACCTCAGCGCTTCCTTATTGGGAAAATATGCACAAGTGCTCCCTCTACAGGGAGGAAGTCTGCCCTGCTATAGAGTCTCTGCCCTGATGTGGGAAAATGAGAAATTGAGCACAAAGATAAGGCTGTTGAAACACAACACCATCACCATCCCTAAAACACACTGTTCTCTTTCATTTTAACAATCTGTTTAACAGAATAAAACAACTATTTCTAATGGTAAATAAAAGTCACAAAACATCATAATTTCAACTGGGCAAAGTTGAGTGTTATAGGATGGTTAATTCGCCCTTATTTCCATTGAAAAGGTCCCCAGCAGTTTGTTCTGAAGGAAGGAATTAAGTTCAAATAAATGGAAGATATTTAATAGGGTGGAGGAGCTGTGTTTCCATATGAAATAAACTGAAAGACCAGAAAACCGGACAAAGGTATGCAATACAATACAAAATATACAAGTGATGTACTAAAACACAGCTAGATCCAAACTGTATGACTGACATGTAAAAATAAATAACTAATTATGTGTGTGTGTGTGTGTGTGGGCGGGGTATCCTGAGAACTGAGTATTAAAACTGCCAAACATCTCACTGTGAAAGGAAGACTGTAAAGTCCTCAGGTGGCCGTTCAAGAATGCACAGTCTGTAATTCCATCATCAGTCTTTCTTGCAGTAACATCCGGCACCAGCTGCAGACGAGACAACGTGACTGAAGTATATATATATATATATATATATATATATATATATATATATATATATATGTATATATATGTAGTTGAGCAGAGTGTTGACCAGAGCAGATCTGTGCTGTCCCCTCTTCTCTTCACCCTGTACACCTCTGACTTCTGCTACAACTCTGAATTATGCCACATTCAGAAGTTTGCAGACGACACAGCCATCATGGGGTGTATCTGGGATGATCAGGAAGAGGAGTACAGAAGTCTGGTGAGGAACTTTGTCGCATGGAGTCACACAAACCACCTGCAACTCAACACCTCAAAGACTAAGGAACTGGTTGTGGACTTCGGGAGGTCCAGAGAAGGTCCACTGCCGGTTCAGATAGAGGGGGAGGAGGTGGAGGTGGTCAACAAGTACAAGTACCTCGGGCTGTGGGTGGACAATAAACTGGACTGGTCATGCAACACAGAGCACCTGTATAAAAAAGCCCAAAGCCGACTGTACTTCCTCAGGAGGCTGAGGTCTTTTAACATCTGCAGGAAGCTCCTGAGGATGTTTTACCAGTCGGTGGTTGCTGGAGTACTTTTCTATGCTGTGGTGTGCTGGGGGAGCAGCACAGCAAAGAGGGACTCATCCAGGCTGGAGAAACTGATCAGGAGGGCTAGCTCTGTGGTCGGCATGAAGCTGGACACTCTGGTGACAGTGGCAGAGAAAAGGACATTAAAGAAACTGATGGACATTATGAACAATGCTGGGCATCCTCTGCACACGGCCATTAACAACCAGAAGAGTCTGTTCAGTGACAGGTTGCTTCTCCCAAAGACAAGAACTAACAGACTTAAAAACTCCTTTGTCCCACACGCCATCAGACTGTTTAACTCCTCTCTGGAGGGGAGAGGGAGGGGAAACAGGAGGACAAAGGAGGGGGGAACAACTAAGCTGTAGTGCCTCTGCACCTCACTGTGCAATACCTTGTGCAATACTTTTTGTAAATAGTCAACAGTGCAATAGACTCAATACTTGAAATGTGCAATTCACTTGTATTTTTATTTTTATTCCTATTTATTCTATTTATCCCCTTTGTATATTTTATTTATATTGTCTCTGTATTTATATATATGTGTGTGTGTGTGTATATATATATATAATATTCTGTAACTCTGTAACTTCTGTCGGTGCTGTGCTTTTTTGGAAATCGAATTTCCCAGAGGAACCCACCCGAGGGATTAATAAAGTTCTATCTAATTTGCAATGGACCCCCCTGCAGTTCACCTTCTGGAATCGGGGTGGATGACGCTCTCATCTACCTGTTACACCGATCCCTCTCTCACCTAGAGCAGGCAGGGATGTTTTTTGGCTTCTCCAGTGCTTTCTACACCATCCAGCCTGCACTACTGAGGGAAGCTGGAGGGAGCCAGAGAGCCAATGGTACCTACAGAAGTTGATGTTGATGATACAGCCATCATCGGATGTGTATCACACAGGAAAGAACAGGAATATAGAGGGGTCATCAGTGACCGTTTTGGCTGGTGTGAGACCAAGACAAAGGATATGGTCATACACTTCAGGAGGAAGTCACCCCCTATAACACTGGTGAAAATCTAAGGAAAAGACATTGAGATAGTGGACTCTTGTCCTATGCACGGACAGGGACAGGAGCAGGACTGACAAACTGGTGTGGAGGTCTAGCTCTGTGCTGGGATGTCCTCTGGAGTCTGTGGAGGCGGTGGGTGAGAGGAGGATGTTAGTGCAGTTGACATCCATCATGAACAACCCACATCACCCTATGCATGAGTCTCAAGTGTGCTGAGCAGCTCCTTTAGTCAGAGACTGAAACACCGTCGCTGCAGGAAGGAGCGCTTTTGCAAATCATTCATCTCAACAGCAGTTAGACTCTAAAACTTCTCAATCACTCTGTCATGCATAATCCACCTTTTATATGTATGGACGTGTGCAGGTATATGTATACATATGCAGTGTTGGGGAGTAACGGAATACATGTAATACCATTACGTATTTAAAATACAAAATATGAGTAACTGTATTCCGTTACAGTTTAAAAAGATGGTAATCAGAATACAGTTACTTTGTTGAAATGAAGGGATTACACAGCGGTCTTTTTCTGTTTCATGTGTTAGACTGTCCCCTCTCTATTTTTGGTTTCCACGCCGGAACAAAACAGGCATTAAGAGGCTCTAAGTCCTGTGTCTCAATCCCGCGGCCCATGTCACCTCTACTTGCAGTCTGCATAATGATGTGACAAAATAGTTTTCAAAAGTTTGAAAATTATTTAATAAGAAGGCAATAGGCAGAGCATACCCCTAAAGCATGTAGCCTCGTGGGCAGTGTAGCCCAGCTGTAAGTAAGCTATTAAGACTTCGTGTTTTCCTCTGAAACAACAAGCTCTGTTGCAGCAGCCTTTCAACGCCTCTCTCTGTCTCTGCTAGCAAAGTCGACCCACACAACAAAGTAAAGCTAGTTTTCAGCTATGAGCCCGACATGAACCGGACGTATTAGCCAGAGGTCCCTTTACTACGGTTCGGAGCCGCGGACCTGTTTTATATACGAGATCGCTGCAAAAAGTGCAGCCTGACCTAATGTGCACCTACTGTTACTCATTTATATTAAGATTTAAACATCTAGCTGGTGTTGGTGTGGAGAGTAACCTTCAGTAACAGTAACAAATCACACAGCAATAGGACATTCATGTAGTTGTAAAAAGCACGATAATATATAAAGAAATCCAAAGTATTCAGAATATGTTACTCTTATTGAGTAATGTAATGTAACGGAATACATTACAAAATACGTTTTGGGACATGTAATCTGTAATCTGTAGTGGAATACACTTTAAAAGTAACCTTCCCAACACTGCCAACCACCTACAGTGAAGTTGGGAGAGGACTCAAATGACTTGGGGGGGTAAACGCCATCCAGTCCTGGTGTTTACTTCGGAATCTACAACTCATCTTTGGAGACTTAGTTTGTCCAAATGATCAGCACTGGTATTTGCTACTGCTGTGGCTGGTGCATATTGTGTTTTCACCAGTGTTATCAAAAGGTATCACTATTTTCTTGAAACACCTGATCACCGAACACCACAGGTTTGTTTCCACACAAGAAGCTGCTACCAAAGCATCACTTCATGGTGCATTATACTCAAAACAGGACCATTTTTGCATAGCTGATTCATGCGGTATGAAGCGAAACACAGCTTCTTTACAAAACAATTGAAAAGTTTAAAAAATGTAACTAAAACTATAAAACAATCAATAAAACATCAAAGTGATTTTGCTTCCAGGTGGCGGACATTTGACCCCAGGAGACTGACCACTGGACCAGGTAAAATGCTTTCTTGAAATACATCTTGCAGATTTAGTTGTTTGTATAAAAGTCCGATGTGCAAAGCCAGTTTTTCACACGTTCGTCCGTGCTGTTGTGAAGGATGAGAGGTTATTTCTGATTACTTTTGCACTGCACACAGCACGTCTCAATGAGCATTTCAATGCTTTTCTGAAAGTTTAACTCTGCTCTAAGAGTAAATCTAACTCCATTTAAACTGGGTCCAAATACTGTCTTTTTTAGAGTAACATTTTATTCAGCTTAAGTAAAATTTACTCAGTGAATTTTACTGTGTACTGATTTAAAAGGAACCACACAAACACACATATTGTGGAGGTATGTAAGGACGACACGAGAGCTTATACATTTTACTCGAACTTCAAATCTTGAAGGAGCCTTTACTCAAAATCTCAGCTTCACTCAATGGCTTTCACATCTCTTAGAACCCAGAAACATGACTCCTCCCACTTCCCCTGGTGGTCCGCCACAATATATATACATATCCTTTTAACTGTAATGCTAATTGCCTTTATTTATGTAATTCATTTTTTTAGAGTTCCTGTGATTGCTCTGTATGACTTTAACTTGTTGGCAATTTTGTGTGCACCTTTGGGAACAAACTACCTTTGGATATGTAGTTTAATTTCCCCTTTAAATTTGTATTGGTTCAGTCCAGAGCCTATTTGGGCTAACAAAGTTGTTCCCAAGTGTTGCTGGAGTCTTCACCTCACCTGAGCTGGATTTAAGGCAGCTGGAAGCTGAGAGTGAAGAAGCACTGTCAATAAACATTCACCTGTCTTGCAACACTGTGTGCGTCACAATACTCGATACAGGACTTAAACCAAAAATACAGCTTTATCTGCTGGATGAAGGCGATACAAAAAAATGCAAAACTAAGCTGGAAAATTCTATTACTAATTCATTCGGGGAAACACAGGGAGTGACACACAGCCATGAGGAAGGACAAAGGACGGAGGGAGACGCTGACCTGAATGCACAGAGGGATAACACGGAAGTGAGAACACACGAGGAATGCTGCTGACACGAATTACCACAACGAGACAGGGAAAGCTAGACTGAAAAGAATGAACATGGAAACATGGGACCTTCACAACAAAACAGGAAACATGATACACCAGTGGAGGAGAGGCAGACGAGAGGGAGCGAGGGAACGCGAGCACCAAAACTCAAAACACTGGGTCACAGTCCCAGGACCATGACAGTCACGAGATGGTCACATATCGTTTTAGTCATCATGCGTTCCACATCTTGGATGGACATGAAGAACCGATCACGGTAAGCATTGGTATTAGGATTGTTACGGATTCAAATATTGGGGGTGGATACAAGAGGAAAAACCACAATAACCACACTGGTCCGGCCGGGTTGAGTCAAACGATGATTTTAATGATCACAGATGGACACCGTACGCAGACAGCATCAGATCTCAAAATGGTGGAGCATTGATCAAACTCTAGCCTCTGGTGCCTCCACCTTATCATAAAAGCCTAAACATTCACATGCTTTCTCTCACACGGCGCCTGAGCTACGACCTTGGCTCCCTGTTTATCTGCTCCTGCTGAGATGGGGCAGAAAACTCCAGCATGCTCTGTTCTCTTCTAATCAGACAAATAAGGCGATGACTTTCTGCGAACAGTATTTCTTATAACTCAGCAATATAATGCATCATAAAACAATATCATTCATCCACAATAAATCAGCAGTTTAATGTAATGCAAATCAGTTTAACAAATGCAATAGTTACCACCTTCTTCTAATCCAGGAGAATAATGCAAACTAAAACTACATAATAATTCACAATCTTTAATTAGGGGTCTAACATGGCATAAAATAATATTATAATCCCACAGGATGCAGCGTTTGAGACAGATGATCAATGACCAAGCCCCACAAACCCAGATCTCTTGGTTCTTCAACCTGCTGAAGGAGTGCAGGTGCCCCTTGATAAATGTCAAAGTCCAGCACAATACCATCTGCTGTTGTGCAAACAAAGTTTTTTATGCCAACTGGGTTTGGCTTCATTGGCAGACCTTGTCAACACGGACAAGCTCCTGTGAATTTAATCATCTGCCCATCAATAGAAACGCATTCTGGGTGAGCCTGAGATTTGCAGCCTTTCAGAATGCGGTTCAGAAAAGGCCTCAGAATTGATCACACTCTCTCTGATCCTCTGGAACATCATCATCAACGAGCACTTTGAGTGGTTGCCTCAGTCTGAAGAATCTGTCTTTTCAGTGATGGCAAGGAATCTCAAGGCTTTGGACCTGATTGCAGGATACATCAAAATACAGGCACCAAAAATGATAAATTTCATCAGTTGAAGTTGTAATGTTCTTATTCCTCTATGAATAAAACATCAAGAATTGCTCCTGGTGCTAGCTTCAGCTAGCTGTTTATTATTCTTTCTACCACGATCACTTTCTTCTACTATTCTGTATATCTCATTGATTACAGAGCGCCCCCTGTGGGTAGCTTCAACAATAGCAACTATCATTACATCCCCTTTCCAAACAGGTTGGTGTTATACTAACCACAATTCCAAAGAGAACTGTTACTCTGTAAATCTTCTAGGCTTCTCAGTCAGTGCCTTGAAATCCTTCTCATTGATCAAGTTAGCTTTGGCCCCTGTGTCAATTTTAAATGTTACCAATGTCCCATTGACTAACAGTGGAGCAGTCCATTTATCATCTGTGACTGAACTAACACTTTGGCCAGTGTTATGTCTTGAAGACTGTGCATTGACATCTTCTTCATGTGACACCGTCTTAATGAAAAATGTTTCACTTAGATCATCACTGTCATCTGTGTCTTCCTGCACAGTGTGTACTTTTTGTCCCTTGTTTTTGGAGAGACACATTTTTGCATAATGGTTTTGTCCTTTACATTTTGCACATTTTTTTCCATATGCGGGACATTGTTTTGGTCTGTGTTTCTCTCCACATCTCTTGCAAGTGAACATTTCATTGTCACACGTTCTGTTTTTGTTGTCGTTGTTTTTGAATTTACTCCATGGCTTTCTTTTAATCGACACTGCATTCACTGCCTCATTTTCCTGTTGCGCTGCTCCTTGAACAGGCTCTCTAAACATGTTGTCGTGCTAGCTCACTGGCTTGACTTATCTTTATAGCACTTTCCAGCGTTAGTTCTGTTTCTCTCAACAGTTTCTCTCGGAGCTTCTTCTCATTAGTTCCAAACACTATTTGATCTCGTATCATAGAGTCTCTGAGATCACCAAAATTGCAGGACTGAGCTTTGATCTTGAGGTCTGTGAGAAAAGTATCAAATGACTCACCCTGATGCTGTAAGCGTGAGCGAAAGACGTATCTCTCGTATGTTTCATTTTTCTTTGACAGACAGTGCTCGTCAAATTTCTTCATGACTTCATCAAAGTTATCTTTGTCCTCGGGCTGAGCAAACACAAAAGTGTTGAAGACCTCTACTGCTTCTGTGCCGGCGATGGTGAGCAGCATGGCTATTTTCCTTTCATCTGCCCGTCGATCCACTCCAACAGCTGCAATATACAGTTTGAACCAGAGGTGTGGACTCGAGTCACATGACTTGGACTCGAGTCAGACTCGAGTCATTAATTTTATGACTTTAGACTTGACTTGAAAAAATGTTCTAAGACTTGTGACTTGACTTGGACTTTTACACCAATGACTTGGGACTTGAATTGGACTTGAACCGGTTTACTTGAAAAGACTTGATATTTTACCCCAAATATAAAATTTAACATGCATATTATATAGAGATTGAAAATGTGACGTCATTCACGGGTAGAACCGCAAAGGATTCTGGGAACTCGTGGCAAGCGGTACTAGCGCACGCAGGCTTTCAATTGAAATCAGTCACACAGCGATAAAAAGAAACACAAAAATGTCAAGAAGCTGTTGTATTATTAACTGCAATAGCCGGTCGCATGACAGCCACGGGAAGCCGACGGGTAAAGAGATCGGTTGTTATCGGATTACGTCGTTGAAGAGAAATTGTTCGAGCCATGTTTCCGAAGTAACAAAGACGCGACGGATGGCCTGGATTGCAGCCATTCAAAGACCAAATATAACGTCCCAGAACACTCCAGCTCACAGGTTACTCTGCTCCAAGCATTTACACGAAGGTCAGTCTGCTGTTGTAGTTAATGCGTCATTTTCATAACATAATTGGTGATATAGGTTACAAGCAAGTCTGGCGCTGAGCAGAAATTGTCGCGCTATGCTCCTTTATTTATTGTGCATAAATAGTGAATTGTCCTGACACAATATTGCGTTTCGCTTCTGTTATTACCATGGTACACTGACAAAAACATATACAGTTCCCCCCTCCAGGGGCAAGGGTACCTAGACCCGGTTTGTAGAGTACGCTTGGGGAGTGTGATCGTGTGTACAGCGTCTCTTTATGTCTGTCTCCACGTTGGTTGAGTGTGGAGTGAGTGCATATGAGAGCATGAGGGTGGGAATGGATGTTTGTGTCTGTGTGTGCCTGTATGTCTGTGTCTATATGTCAGGTTGGGTATCAGACGCCACCTCTCTGGGGACATCTCAGGCCCTCCAAGGTTTGGAGGCCTATCTCCACCTACCACCACTTCCCCTGCCGGTGGCGGACTCCCTCAGGTGTCGGTGCGTTGGTGGTTCTTTGTGTCTGGGGGTGGGCGTCCGGGTACACACCGGCTCACTCCTTGGCGGCCGCTTATCGGGGCCTGGAGCCTGGGGCTCGCTCGGGCCCCTTCGGAGGTGGGGTGCCCCCGGCCTCTCGGCCTGGGGCTCGGTCACTCAGGCGCAGCTGGCAGCCGGCGGAGCTCACGGGCGCGTCACTGCAACTCCCCCTGGCTTCTGCTCCGCGGCTGCTGAGTGAGCCCTCATCTGGGACTCTCCTCAGCTCTTACTGGGACAGTGGCGCGGCTGCCCCTCTGTTGGTCTTCCATGGTCTCTTGTGTTCTGGGGGCCTCTGGATGTCTGGAGTTTTGATCTCCTCCATACCTGCTTCACACCCTGGAGGACGGGGCTGTGGCCCCCCCACACTCCCTAGCAGATCATTACATGGAGAAACCTTTGGAATACAAGCGCGCTGATCCACACAGGTATGCACACAGGTGTTCACTGCTCGTAGACCCAAATTACACCTTTCTTGGCTGCTACCTCGAAGCACATCTGTCCTGCGTGCTGCACAACAACATTGAATATTTAGTATTTACTGCTGTTTACACTTAGCTAGATTAATGCGATGGTGTTGTGTTTAGTATGTTGCTTTGTTTCTTTTTTTTTTGTCTTTTTTTGCTTGTTTTCTATTCTTCTCTCAACAGGTGATCCAGGAGATTTTTATTTTTTTTCTCCCCCCCTTTCTCACTGTCCCTCTCCCCTTCTGTTTTTCCTTTCCTTCCTCTTTCTTTCTCCCTTTCCTATCTCTCACTCATGTCTGTCCCGTCTGTAACATCTGGAAATAAAATATAATAAATAATAAAAACAAAGATCGACCAAATGGACCAATACGGCAATGCCACGATGATCCATTTGGCAAAGTAAATCCATTGGGTATCCTTGTTGGTCTTCAGACAACAATTCTGATGGCTAAAGAACCAAATGGGACAGGCGAAAAAAAAAAAAAAAAAAAAAAAAAAAGTACGCAGGATATAAATAGTCATGCATAATCTCTGAGAAGAGAGGATAAGAGCTTCCAAGGAGAAAGATCTGTAAATGAACAATACTGCAGTCAAGTCAGTAGATCCGACGTAGCACTTCTGCGTGATTGTCATTTCAATTTCACTTGATTTTATTCAGTCAGGGGTTGTAAACAAGACCCAACCTTTTCTGGTTTAATTTAATCTGGTTGTCCTTGCTTTCACAGTACTGTAGCATCTGCCAGATGGCAGGAGTGTGAACAGTGTGTGCTGTGTTTTGGGTGCGGTCCTTGATGATGTTGTGTGCCCCTTTTCTGACCCGAGTGTTGTAAATGTCCTGTAGTGGTGGGAAGGGTACTCCGTAGATGAATTGTGCTGTTTTAATGACACGCTGAATAGCCTTCCTATCCTGAGTGGTGCTTTCCCCCTACCACACTCTGATGGAGTTTGTCAGAATATTCTCCACTGTGCATCTGTAAAAGTTGCTGAGCAGTTTGGAGGTTAATCCAAATTTAACAACTTGAAAATGTCTGTCTGTAAACAACTCAGCCAGCTCTGAAAAGCGGACTCTCAAAGCACGGCCGGGGATGTTGTCAGGGCCGGCTGCTTTTCAGGGTTAGTCCTCCTCAGACCCTTGCATACCTCAGTTGACGTCACAGTGAGTGAAGAACTCTGTGCTGCCTGTGCTGGTAGAATCCCTCTGTGTTGGTTGGTGTTGAGGTTGTCAAAGCTAGCGTAGAACTCATTCAGCTCGTCTGGTAGCGCGTTGCAGCTGACTGTGACCCTGCTGCTAATCTGCTAGAAATCAGTGATGTGTTGCAAGCCTTGCCACATGCATTGAGAATCTGAGTTGTTGTAGTATCCTTCCAGTTTCAATCTGTGCTGCCTCTTGACTTCCCTGATGGATCAACGTAGGGCAAATCTTGCTTTTTGTAGTCCTCTGCGTCATCAGAGGCAAATGCAGTGGAGCGTGCATGCAGCATGGAACGCACCTCACAGTTCAACCATGGTTTCTGATTTGGATATGTTTTATAGGACTTGGTGGGGACAATATTGTCAATGGAGGCGCTGATGTAACTGGTAACCACTGATGCATATTCCTCTAAATCCACAGAGCAGTCATCTCTCAAGGCAGCAGTCTAAAACACACCCCAGTTTGTAGCATCAAAGGAAGCACTGAATCATTTTCTTCACTTGAAACTTTAATAATAATTCTAACTGGGAAGCAATGTTTGACGAACTGCCTGCATGCTGGATAGAGGAACACAGAAATGTGGTCAGACTGTCCAAAATGGGGGTGGGGCAATGCCTTGTATGCGCCCCTTATGTTGCTGTTCCAGGATGTTGTTATTCCTTGTTGGAAAGCTGATGAAACTTTGGGAGCACAGTCCCGAGGAAAAAGAAGCGACAAAAAAAAAAGAAAAAAAAAGAAAAAAAGAAAAAAAAAAAAGAAAAAAAAAACAAACAAAAAAACATATACTTTTATTCACAGGATAAAACAGGTTTTTTGTATCACCAATTGCCCAGTGCGATTACAGCATCCAATATTATTGTCACTGCTACATTTCTGTGATGGGTACCAGAAATTATTTCCACTGTTAATTAATTACCGTTGAGCTCAAAGGTCCTATTAATAAACGGTTAAGGAATGTGTATTTATGAAGACGATTTGTGAGACTGGTAAACTTATGATACGTACGATGGTCTTTCGTTCTACACGGTGCATTTCAAGGTCCTGCACCCATCCGTCGGTAAACTGTACCTGGGCTTGTTGCAGTGACCTGACGTTACTAAACTTCATGAGTGTGTGCACTCACTCCAAGAAGCGTATAATTATAAATATGCATATAAATATGCTACGATGAGATAGCTGACTTCATCTAACTAGCAAATGTTGTCCAGGCTACGTTGGTGATACAGTTTTTTTTAATGTGTATGATATTTTTGTCATGCGATTTTAAAGCTGGTCCTACAACCGCATCCAAGAATAACATGCAGCTTATCTCAGAACTGTCGGTGAAAATTATTCTTGGAGCTAGGTTTAATTGAGCTGCATTTTAAAGAGGTGCAATTTCACAATTTGTGTATATTTTCTAAGTTCACTATTTTGTCATGTGTTGAGAAAAACACATTTTAAAATTACATGGTCTAATATTTACATTTAGCATATAACTGCAACATTATTTTTTCGTTTGTTTTTTTTAAAGACTGGAAAGGACTTGAAATTCAAAGTTTCAGACTTGTGACTTGACTCGGACTTTTACACCAGTGACTTGAGACTCGACTCTGACTTGCCTGACATTACTTGAGACTTGACTTGAGACTTGAGGATAAAGACTTGAGACTTACTTGAGACTTGCAAAACAATGACTTGGTCCCACCTCTGGTTTGAACTGCTGTTTGAAAGTCCTCCAACTTGCATCCACGTTTCCAGTCAGTTTCAACGGACTTGGCGGTTTTATTGCATCCATCTTGTTGCGTTGCTTCTTTTTCTTAACCCCACTCCTGGTACCATGTAATGTTCTTATTCCTCTATGAATAAAACATCAAGAATTGCTCCTGGTGCTAGCTTCAGCTAGCTGTTTATTATTCTTTCTACCACGATCACTTTCTTCTACTATTCTGTATATCTCATTGATTACAGAGCGCCCCCTGTGGGTAGCTTCAACAATAGCAACTATCATTACAGAAGTGTTGCGTGGGTTCCCACTTCTTGATGTAGCATTAGAGCAATCTGCAATCATTTTTATCAAATCTTTATCAATATACTGCTCTATGTAGTCCAGTAGGGTCCAGCCCTCTCTGTCCTGCACAGTTTCTTCCTCCTGCTTAAACTGTGCTTGTTTTGGTGTTAGCGGAAAAGCCTTCCATCACATCCCACACCCTTTCTTGGACTGTTCTTGATGGCTTGGTCCTGGGGTTGTCTCTTCAGGGACATTGTCTGAGACATCAGCCTCATCCTGTTGTGTTCAAGAGTGATGATCTGGCAATTTCACAATCTGAACAATATCCTTCATATTAATCACGGAGACGTTTACGTCCCCTGATAAGCTGAGAGGGCAGTGGAATGGGGTCCTCACACCCACTACTGTCCTCCTCACTGCTGATTAGCTCATGTCATGGACAGGGCGGATCTAGAGAAATCTTCTTAGGGTGGCATGAGGGGGACAAAGAAATCAAATGGGGTGGCAAAACCAAAGCCTTTTTTTCCCAAACACATGGTTACATATGGTTAAAATGATTCAAATGCAGTAAGTATACAGTATACAGTATAAGTATTTCATATGAATATAGTCTATAACTTGATTATTGTCTGTAGCCCACATAATTAAACACTTTTGTTACATAAAACATGTGAGTTTTGATATGTACTGTATAGCCTGCATAATAAATAAATATGTAGCCAAATAAGTATAAAATCCAGAAAGCTACACAACATGGGGCGCTTCATTTTCAAACACATTTCACTGTTTTTTGTTAGAAAATCATCAGATTGTTAAATACTTAAATTACACAAAATGTCAGAAATCTGCACTGTCATGAACAAACATTTAAACCTAATTTTTCATGATTTGTTGGATTAACCCTCTGAGGTCCAAAATATAACTCCTCATTTTTGGTATCAACCTCACGTGTCTGAATTTAGTTGTTTTTTCACTAATATTCTGTATTAATGTTACTGATCTGATATCACACAAAAACTTAAAATTCTAGTAGTAGTTTTTTACTGTAAAAAACACAGACATGTTGAGTAAATTATTTTTATAACTTCAAATGCAAATATAAATTGTATAAACTTATGCACACATTTTGTAAACATATACAACTGTTTATCTAAAAATGCAGCCAATACACCTGCCGTTTTTTTTCATTTTGTACACGCCACACTAAAAGTCACAAATCTCCCACATCTCAAAACTTGCTCGCTCTGTCTCGCTGCTGTCACTCCCAAAACTTTCCCCTCTTTCTAAACAACCAAATCCCACGTGTTGACTTTTTTAAAACCAAAAATTGTTACACATTGTACAGTTTTCAACCAATAGGAAAGAATTTGTTTTCTTTCTTTAATGTTTTCCTGCTGTCCTTAGAAATAAAACAAAACAAAACAAAACACACCCAAAAAAGAAACAACAAAAAATTGTGACAACAGTATTTTTTTTAAAAAAAAACATGGCTTTTATATATATATATATATATTTTTTTATCATAACTCTGGATTTACTGGCCTGTAATTAACATTTATAAACTCTGAAGTCCGAACTTTCAAAGTGGGCTGAAAGACTCGGCGTGGCTGCAGCTTGTTGCTGTGTCAGCTTACATCAGTCATGTGATTTGGAGGGGCAGCGTGTCCGTGGACCTCAGAGGGTTAATAACACTCACCTTCATTTCATTTCCAGAGAGTAACATCCAACCACCTGTGTGAAATCTGAAATTCCCATGGTGTTGTTCAAAATGTGCTCTGGCACAGTCATAAGCATGCTTGCTACTGAAAACAAGAAAAAAGCCTCAACCATTTGTTAATGGTAGGAGGAGGGGGGGGGGGGGGGACACTATGCAATATTTTCAGTTTTAGCATTTATATTCACTGTTGACTGTAACTACGCTCAAACTGTTAATGCTATCTTATTTTAATAAACAACACTGTCATATGCAAAACTGGGGTGGCACTTGGGGTGGCAAGAGATCATTTGGGGGGGGGGCACTTGTCACCCCATGCCGCCCTTCTAGATCCGCCCTTGGTCATGGGGGGTTGATATTCAGCATCCCCCACGAGATCGTCAATATCTGACAAATCTTCCACCTCTGAGTTGTCTCCACCAATTAACCCCAGTAAAACTTGCTATATCTGCTTGCACTGTAGTAAACTATTGTTTTCTACCTAAATCATCCAAAAATACAATTTCATTACCACGTTTTTGTTAGGTATGGCTGTGTGCAGGCAGGAATAGGACCCAAGGTGCAGACTCCGGAGACAGACGTGAACTCAAAAAGGGCTTTAATTCTGAACGCAACATGACATAACTCGAAAAACTCAAAATAAACTTACACCGGTGGACAGGCAAAACACACAGCAAAATAAACGGTAGATCGCGACACAGACACTAAGAAACACAGGGCTAAAATACACAGAGGGAGCAATCAGGGAATGGGTAACAGGAGGGAAACACAGCTGGGGCAAATCAGGCCTAACGAGACAAGAGGAAGCAAAACCAGACATATTAACATCACACATGGACTTTCAAAGTAAAACAGGAAACATAACAGACTCACGGGCAGGCACTATACAAAGGGAACAGAGACACTGACTGGATGTGGGGATACAGCAGAAAGGGGAGACAGCAACATGGAACACAGACAGAAAACCAGAACACTAAAACTCTAACCAAACCCCACCCAGAGAACCTAAACTAAGAATAATCCTAAAACCCATAAAGCAAAGCTAGAATATAATGAAATAACAAAATCAAAGAACCAAAAACACAAAAACACTGGGTCAACGACCCAGGGACCCTAACAGTTTTGCTAGCGCATGTTGCTAGCAATTATGATAACATATAACTCCCTCTGTCCACATTTGTTGACATTGTCATCAAAGCTAACAAAGTTAAGTCCCTCTGTCTAAAATAAATTCCATAACAAACACTGGACACTTTTATACATATCTGCACAAGAATCAGCCATGAAATCTGAAGGAACTTTTTACCTGGTCAAAGTTTGGCTCGGGAGTTGCCATCTAAACTTCCGAGTGTGCTGTCGGCCATCTTGACTCTAACGCGTAATGAGAAATACTATAATGTCCTTGTAAGTGGATGTCAGGCTCGTGTAGAGCAAAATTTAGTATTGTAGTCTAGATAACCCAAATGTGACGTCCGCATATCATGCCAGGTCCTAGGAGGTTAAGCATTTTCAGTCTATTAGAATAAATCATGTTGAAAAGAAAAAAAAGTAGTCGTGTTTTCTCCTGAAGCTCCGCCCCCTGGACTGGTTCTGGCGGAAAAATCGGCTGCGCTGTCCGCCATTTTCGTCTCTTGCTTTGGAAACTACTGCTGAAATAAAAATTTAAAGCTAAAACACCAAAGAGAAAGAGCTTAGACCCTTTATATATGTGGTAACTTCTTGCAGAGAAAGTTCAACAGACAAACTGTTCAGACTGCTTCCATCAGGAAGGAGGTTCTGCAGCATCCCGTACCAGCAGACTGAGAGACAGCTTCTTCCACCAGGCCATCAGACTGCTGAACACGTCATAGACACCTCAGCTTCACTACTGGAACTTTAACATTATGCACTCCATACTGTACAGTAACGCCACTGTTTTGCACATGTCTCACTCTGTATATTTTTATATATTTTATTTATTGTTGACTCTATTTAATCTGTAAAATATGTGTACACACACACACACACACACACACACACACACACACACACACACACACACACACACACACACAGAAAAATATTTAGTATACACATCCAGAAATGCATATACTATTATATATTACATATATTTATTAGTTTCAGATGTAGCCATTCTTGTATTTTGCTTGTTTACATTATTGTATTTGCACAACTCTGTTGCTTGTGAAGCTCGCACACAAGAATTTCACTCACATGTGCTGTACCAATGTACCTGCACATGTGATGTGACAATAAAAGTGATTTGATTTGATTTGATTAATAAAGGTGTTCAAAAAGCGAGGAGGACAGATAGGAAGAACATTGTGGAGCCCATGGCCCAGGTAAGAAAGAATGTTAATTTGTGTGTACAGTTTAGGCAAAAATATAATTTTAGCAAAATGCTCCTTGTCACCCTTTGCCAGGATGATGTTGATCTTGTGCATGAGTGTATTATCAAGGGTCTCCGCGTGTGCCTCAGTGAAGATCCAGACAATTTAGTGACAGAGTATGTGGTGAGTGTTATTATAGAGGGTCAGTTTTATTGAAAATAAATGTAGTTACTCCACGGACCAAAGAAACTTCAAAAATCTAAAATATCTTCAACGGCTTTTTTACACTCAAAAAAATAACTCTTTAAATGAACATAAAAAATCATGGAAAGAATTTCCACGTGATTAAATTGCTTTATTTTAGCACCATGCAATTCTGTTACTCCAACTTAATCCACTCAAGTTGGACCAACTTAATTAAAGATTGATGAATCAACGTATTTACTGCATTTTGATCCAATATATTTTAATAGTGTTGATCCAACGTAAAGATTTTTGTTCAAACTCAATTCAGTAGGTTTTCTCCAACTAATTTACTAAATTTGGTCCCAGCTTAAGTTAATTGAGTTGAACCAACTCATACAAATTAAGTTATTCCAACACAAGTCTTTAATGCTAATAGAAAGCAATTTAATCACGTGGAAATTCTTTCCATGATTATTTTAAGTTAATTTAAAGAGTAATTTTTTGGAGCATTTAACAAAGTCTAGAGTCTGGTTAACATACTATTACATCATTTCACTATTACATCTAAAAGGTAAATAAAAATTTGTCATACACATCTTTTTGTTTTCTCCAATTTATTGTATTTATAGCAAATTTCACATAACATGTGAAGAATACATCGAATGCAAGTTATATCACAGAAAAAAAAGTAGTGGAGATGGTGGAAACTTAACCTGTTCAAACCATTTTTTAACTACAATGAACAGCTGAATCAAGTGATTTTGAAGGTCAAAGAGATGCACTTTCAAAAAAAACAAATATCACCAATTTTGTGTATCTCAAAATGAATAAAAAATGCATTGTATCATCTGTCTGCAGTTCTTTCTGGTGCATGTTCCAGATACATGGTGTAGCTGTTGTATTGGCAACATTTCTCAACGAGAAAGAAGAGTTTTGAGAACCTGTACTTTGTTGGATAGTTTGTGTGCATCCAACTCCATAAGAATCTTCTGCAGAACCTCAAAGGTGTACCTGAGTTCCGGAGGGTAGCTCAGGTTTAGTGAGTAGACCAGACCAAGCAACATTGCCACTGCAAAAGCTACACTGCCCAACTCACCCATCACTTCCACCCCCTCTAGAACAATCATAACATCCTGAGGGTCATCGCCAGGCTCCGCAACCTCTGATCGAATGACACAGATTCCAAAGACTGTCTCTGCTATGGCAGTGGCGATGCTTTTATCAACGTCCTGTGACAATTTAAAAAAAAGAGAGAGAGAGAGAGAGAGATAATTAATGTAAAATACCTAAAAGCTTTATTAATTGAAACTTTATAATGATGTAAATGTAATCAAAAATGACTGCCTGATATTTTTTCTGACTCAAGACAATCTAATTCAATACCTCAACAAAGTCCTGTCTTTTAAGATATTGAGTTAGGGGTGGCTGTGGCTTAGGAGGTAGAGCAAGTTGTGTACTGGATTAA
>NC_135184.1:35685965-35693465 GCF_041146795.1 Maylandia zebra | reverse complement strand
AGAAGGATCGTTGAGTGCGAGAGGAACTGACCTGAAAAATAGGATCATGGCCAAGCTTGAAACCTGGATCCCCCGTAGCCGGTTACCAAGATTACGTGAAGTACCCTCAGAAGGTCTGCTAGATGATGTTAATGCAGCACTACGGGCAATACCTACAACCACGATTACCGACACTAACAAGCTGATCTACAATACGGCAGCAGTGATCAGTGAGATGCTTGGCTACAAGTTGAACAGCCACAAGGGGCAGTACCCTCCATGGAGAAGGAGGCTAGAGGGCAAGATCAAAGTAGCACGGAGGGAGGTTAGCCAACTAACGGAGTTGCAGAAAGGTGCGACAAATAAGGTGCCTAAGAAATACAGCAAGCTGTCCATACCTGAGGCCTTGGAAACTGCCAAGCAAAGACTCACAGCCTTGGCCAGCCGCTTGAGGAGGTACACCAGAGAGATAGAAGGCAGGAGAATAAACCAGCTGTTCTCCACAGAACCAGCAAAGGTGTACTCTCAGTGGCAAGGGAACAATAAGAGAACAGCACCACCAAGGCTGGAGACGGAGCAATACTGGAAGAGCATATGGGAGAAGGATGCAACCCATAACGGCAATGCTCAGTGGCTAGAGGATCTGAGGGCAGACCACAGCGACCTCCCTGAACAGGGTCCAGTAACCATCACAGTGGCAGATATCCAAGAAAGGGTCTCCAGTATGAAGAGTTGGACAGCACCAGGGCCCGACATGGTTCACGCCTACTGGCTGAAGAAGCTGACTGCACTCCACGAGCGTCTGGCAGCACAAATGAACCAGCTGCTAGTTAACGAAAGACACCCAGAATGGCTAACTGAAGGCCGGACGGTCCTGATCCCCAAGGACCCCAAGAAGGGACCGGTCCCCTCCAACTACCGACCAATAACCTGCCTCAGTACTACATGGAAGCTCCTGTCAGGCATCATATCGGCTAAGATGAACAGGCACATGGGTCAATACATGAGCGGGACACAGAAAGGAATTGGCAAGAATACCAGAGGTGCAAAACACCAGCTACTGGTAGACAGAACAATCAGCCGAGACTGCAAGACCAGACTGACCAACCTGTGCACTGCCTGGATTGATTACAAGAAGGCCTATGACTCAATGCCCCACAGCTGGATACTGGAATGCCTAGAATTGTACAAGATCAATGGGACCCTAAGAGCCTTCATCAGGAACTCAATGGGGATGTGGCGTACAACACTAGAGGCCAACTCCAAGCCCATAGCACAAGTTACCATCAAGTGCGGGATCTACCAAGGAGATGCTCTGTCCCCACTGCTGTTCTGCATAGGCCTGAACCCCCTCAGTGAGATCATTAACAAGACTGGCTACGGATACCGACTACGGAACGGAGCAGTTGTCAGCCACCTCCTGTACATGGATGACATCAAGCTGTATGCCAAGAGTGAACGAGACATCGATTCACTGATCCACACTACCAGGCTATACAGCAATGACATTGGAATGTCGTTCGGACTGGAGAAGTGTAGTCGGATGGTAACAAAGAGAGGGAAGGTAGTCAGAACTGAGGGGATTGAACTACCAGAAGGCAACATTGCAGACATAGAGGACAGTTACAAGTACCTGGGGATCCCGCAGGCAAATGGGAACCATGAAGAGGCCGCTAGAAAGGCTGCAACCACCAAGTACCTGCAGAGGGTCAGGCAAGTCCTGAGGAGTCAGCTGAATGGTAAGAACAAGATCCGGGCCATCAACACATACGCCCTGCCCGTGATCAGGTACCCTGCTGGGGTAATAAGCTGGCCAAAGGAGGAGATAGAAGCCACTGACATAAAGACAAGAAAGCTCCTGACCATGCATGGAGGGTTTCACCCCAAGTCCAGCACCATGAGGCTGTACGCTAAGCGGAAGGAAGGGGGCCGGGGACTGGTGAGTGTCAGCACCACAGTCCAGGATGAGACAAGGAACATCCAAGAATACATTGGGAAGATGGCCCCAACTGACCGAGTGCTCAGTGAATACCTCAGGCAGCAGAAACCCAAGAAAGAGGAGGGAGACGAGGAACCATCATGGAAGGACAGGCCCCTGCACGGTATGTACCACCGGCAGATAGAGGAGGTGGCTGATATCCAGAAATCCTACCAGTGGCTGGACAAAGCTGGACTGAAAGACAGCACAGAGGCACTAATCATGGCAGCACAAGAACAAGCTCTGAGTACAAGATCCATAGAGGCTGGGGTCTATCACACCAGGCAAGACCCCAGGTGCAGGCTGTGTAAAGATGCCCCAGAAACAATCCAGCACATAACAGCAGGGTGCAAGATGCTAGCAGGCAAGGCATACATGGAACGCCATAACCAAGTGGCCGGCATAGTGTACAGGAACATCTGTGCCGAGTATAACCTGGAAGTCCCGAGGTCAAAATGGGAGATGCCCCCAAGGGTGGTGGAGAATGACCGAGCTAAGATCCTGTGGGACTTCCAGATACAGACGGACAAAATGGTGGTGGCTAACCAACCGGACATAGTGGTGGTAGACAAACAGAAGAAGACGGCCGTAGTGATCGATGTAGCGGTTCCGAATGACAGCAATATCAGGAAGAAGGAACACGAGAAGCTGGAGAAATACCAAGGGCTCAGAGAAGAGCTCGAGAGGATGTGGAGGGTGAAGGTAACGGTGGTCCCCGTGGTAATCGGAGCACTAGGTGCGGTGACTCCCAAGCTAGGCGAGTGGCTCCAGCAGATCCCGGGAACAACATCGGAGATCTCTGTCCAGAAGAGCGCAGTCCTGGGAACAGCTAAGATACTGCGCAGGACCCTCAAGCTCCCAGGCCTCTGGTAGAGGACCCGAGCTTGAAGGATAAACCGCCCGCAGGGGCGTGCTGGGTGTTTTTTTTTTTTTTTTATATATATACATATATATACATATGTATATACATATATATATATGTATATACATATGTATATATGTATATACATATATATATATGTATATATATGTATATACATATATATATATATGTATATACATATGTATATACATATATATATATGTATATACATACATATACATACATATACATACATATACATATGTATATATATATATATGTATATGTATATACATACATATACATATATATATATATATGTATATACATACATATATATATATATATATATATATATATATATATATATACATATGTATATGTATGTATATACATATATACATATGTATATACATATATATATGTATATACATATGTATATATATATGTATATACATATGTATATATGTATATATATGTGTGTGTGTGTGTGTGTGTGAGATAGAGTATATTTGTATAATTTATGTATTTTCCCTCTGTGTATTAAGACTGCTGCTGTTGAAGTCAGAAGTTGAGGGACCAGTCTCAGAGTGCTAGAATTCGAGCTGCTCACAAAGGAGAAATCAACAATATTCAACATTCGGACACCACGGCGCCAGCTGCAGGCCCAAGGCTGGAGCCCACCAAAACAACTCCCTGATAACGACTGTGTGATGACTATTCTTCCCGTCCCATGAAGGCCACCTGGGTTGGCTGGCAGACTGTTTACTTAGCCTGATAGTGCGAAGGACACTGTCTCCGCTGAACTCTGGACACACACACACACACACTTACACTGACAAGCACTCACTCATCCCCCTCCCTTTCCAATGCCTTCGATGCTTGTGCCCTACCGGGGAAGATAGCAGTCAACTGGACCAGCGCAGATGCTGCAGGACCGGATGCGCTGTCTACGCCGGCTCTCTCTTACCCTTTACCTGTTGCTTGTCTCGTGTTTCTATGGTGTATTGATAGTCATGTGCTTTTGTGCTGAGGTGTTTTTTCTGTTATCAAACTGTTCTCCCACCAGGAGCTCAGTCTGAGTGGAGTTTTTTTTCTCCTCCTCTTACCTCATGTAGTGTATTTTCGTTGTTTTTTCCTATCAGCCTACCTTTCTGACATGTCTCCCCAATGTGATGTTTGTGTAAAGTTGGTCAGAAGGTTCCTTTGTGAGTGCGCATGCGCCATTAGCGTGCTGCCTGCTGTAACCCCTAATTTCCCTCGGGATGAATAAAGTATTCTGATTCTGATTCTGATATATATATATATATGTATATGTATATATTAGGGGTGCAACGATATTCGTATCGATAATGAACCGTTCGATACAGTGCTTTCGGTTCGGTACGCATATGTATCGAACAATACAACATTTGTAATTTATTTTATCAACTTTCCTTCTGACGATGCTGTCTGTGTCGAGCGCAGATCCACTGAGCGCTCAACACAGACAGCATAGTCAGAAGGAAGAGCGCAGGGCACCTCCCCCACCCTCATTCAGATCTGGCGTTTGGAATTATTTTGGTTTTCATGTGACGTATGACCCTGAAGGTAAGCGCGTCATGGACTAAAGTAAAACAGTATGTTGGATGTGCCATGCAATGCTTAATTACATGGGTGGGAACTAGTGTGTTAGCGCAGTTAGCTCGTTAACGTGTTGGCCGTCTAGCCCCATGCACGGGGCGATCGGCGGTAGCTCGTTAACGGAGATTTGCCATGTTGTGGTGTTAAGGTCATTTCAACGAGATTAACCTGAAAGCACTAGTGGGAACACAACGAATATGACTGCACATTTACGCCGACATCATCCTAGTGCAAAGACAAAAACAACAAGCATGCTACTAACTTTAGCCGAGTCATTTAGACAGCTGTTAGCACGTGATTCTCCTTATGCTGCTGAGAATATAGCCCAGAAGAAGCGGATAGTATAGCTTTTATTTTGGAAAGAGACATTTCTCTGTAATAAACTCTCTTTTCCAAAGATGAGTGATTCCTCAATCAGATACAGGGCTCGCAATATCGCTAGCCCGACGTCCCGGAGCTAGCGATTTTTTCAGTCGCGCTACCAAAATCTCTCTCTGCCCTGCCCGTCGGGCTATTGTAGGAAGGAAAAATATATGTCAATGCTTTTGCATTCTTTCAGAAATGTAGCTGGGTAATTATGTCATTGGCATCGGTGAGCCACTGTCAATATGTGACGTATTGAAATCGCGTTTGAATTTGCGCTTGTTTTTTTGCTTTCACTTTGCAATCGTGCGAACTGTGTATAGAGAGCGACAGCACTGATCTGTGAGTGATGATAATTTGTGCACCAATTCCTCTGACATCGTCTTATTAATCGTTAGCTTACTATGCAAACATGACAAGTGAAATCTCCCGCAGCTTAAACATGTGAGAGGTTGAGGATATATATTTCAGTTCTGCTGAGCCAAATAAGACAGGTCAGGGTGAAGAAGTGACAGCCAAAGAAAAGCTTACCACAAAACGGAGAAGTTATGACAAATCAGACTATAAGGCAAAAAGAAAGTGCAGCTTCATGGTTTCATGGACAAAAGAATTTCTGTGGCTGCAATATGACGAGCTAAATAACCGGGGCTGCACATAAGTGGTCCGCAGGTGCGCATTCGCTGTCAAAATAAAAAACACGCACAAGGGTTAGGGTTAAATTTAAAAACTGTACTTTTGAGTTAAAATATATATTTATAATTTTAATAAATGACAAATTAAAAAGGCATGAACATTTTTTTTGTATCGAAAAAATATCGAACCGTGACACCAAAGTATCGAACCGAACTGAACCGTGAATTTTGTGTATCGTTGCACCCCTAGTATATATGTATATGTATATGTATATATATATATATGTATATATATATATATATATATATATATATATATATACATACATATATATATATATATATATATATATATATATATATATATATATATATATATATATAACACACATATCTAGCAGTGGGGTTAAAGAACATTTTGTGAGAAATTTAGAGGCTATTGTTCTGCAATCTTTACCCCTTTGGAATAGAATAGTCTTTATGCATTTTAGACAAATCTGTCATTGTAATATTATTTATTACTTTGTCTATGAGTTTAATCATGCCATACCATCCCCAATTCAAGAAAGTTTGGATGATGTGTAAATGTACATACAATCAGAAGGCAATGATGTCCTAGTCTCAGAACTACATGTCACTTACAAATAAACATATTAAATTTTTAATCTGGGAAAATTTGATAATTTTTAAGAAAAATATTAGCTCATATTGAATTTGATGAACTGGCCTGCCAGCTCTCCAGACCTCTGACCACCCCCATAACATTTGAATGAGATTACATTCTTCTCCCAAAAGTCGAGCAACAGAGGCCTATACTATGAAGCGAGTTCAACATACCCAGGGTATCTTTCCCTTATCTGGATTAACACTGGTGATCAGGATATGCACTCACACGAAGTTGGTTATGAACTCGTTAACTTAACCTAGGATTTCCCCGGCTTGTTTCCATAAAAAGGGTGGTGTTAGCTAGGGCTGGGCGATATATTGAGTTCTTTAAAAATATCGATATATTTTCATACGAGATATAAGATGTGACAATATCGTTTATATCGATATAGTCTATGTTACGTTATAATTATACTTGTGGAGCCGCAGGTTTGCCTCTCTTTCGTCCACTTTTGTCTCTATGCAACGTTACTCGGCCTCGCCTCTCCTTCACTGAACACAACTTCCCCTCCCCCATAGCTTCACCTGCAGGCAATGACAAGATGAAAGCGGAAAATCTCCGTTAGCGAGTTACCGCGGATCGCCCCGTGCGTGGGGCTGGACGGCGTCAACGTGTTAGCGAGCTAACCGCGCTAACGACATGCACGGCCTAAAATCCTTTCATTTTCTCAAAAATCGACAGTGCGCCTTATGTATGAATTCTGGTTGTGCTTACTGACCGCGAACCGATTTTATGTGGTACACAGCGCTCAGCAATCTGTCAAAAAATGTTTTAATATGACTTTGCTAAGCTACGGAGCTGCACGGCTTGATGTCGGAGGATTACGGCTACCGGGGAGGAGCCTCGCGGAGTAATACGTACTGTGCTTCAACATAATATTACCGTACTGTGTGTGCATAAGGACCACAAATGGCACCTGTTCAGAGACGTGGTGCAGCTGTGAAGTCTCTTTGTTATTATGCTCAGCGTCTATTAGTTTACATTTTGACTGCACAATTGTGAGCTTTTTGTTATGCACAAAAACAACATTGTTTTCATTTATGGACCATGATTATTTAATAAATGCTGATAATTTATTTTTGAGTAATTTCTTCATGTACATCTACGCTGTATGTAAATAAAAGTGCCCGTGTGACATCTGGGACACAGCTTTGACTAAGAACTCTCTTTTTGTTCTTAACTTATGGCTTTAAAAAAATATCGAGATATATATCCTTTATCGCCATCCAGCTAAAAAATATCGAGATATGAATTTTGGGTCATATCGCCCAACCCTAGTGTTAGCAATATCTAACCAATCTAAAGGAGCGTTTCACGGGTCATATGACTCTTCTTCCATGAAATAATCCCTACAAGTGTACTCTAGGGACGTTATCAGATAGGGATTAACAATCTA
>NC_135184.1:35585965-35680965 GCF_041146795.1 Maylandia zebra | reverse complement strand
AGTTGTAAGTATGGTGTTCAATAGTCCCCCTATTTTGGGCCTTGTGATTTTCAACTAACCTGTCCACAACACCTTTCCTGACAAAGAGCTGCTGCAAAGACTTAAGTACAGGCACGTACTGAAAACTCCTTTTTTCCTTGGCATCAAGAATGTACTCAATGGGTTCTACAGTGTTAAAGCTTTCTTTATAATACTGGTTGCGGATGTAAGTTGAGCTCAGGGGTCCCCCCTTCTCGATCGCTTTGAGCAACGGGTTAGATACACAGATAGCAGTGGCTACCTCTTCTAACATGGACCTTTCAGTTGTGACACTGTGTTTCTGAAACACCCTTTCTAGAATTTCAATCGAGAGGGGCAGTGTTGCTGAACTTAAGTAGTGCAGTTCTTCTAAGAACTCATCAATTTTTGTGCCTGGCACATGTGCAAAATGCTCCAACTTGAGCAACACTGCGGCAAAATTTTTCTCAATTACTTCAGGCAAGTTCTTAGCTACATCTGAACCGCTACTTGAACATGCACTGTCTGCTGAAACTGCAGACACTTGATTACCTGCATCTTCCTCAGGATTATAAGAGGATCCTTGTGAAACTTGTGTGATTTTAACTACACCGGGCTTGAAATCTTTGAATGTATGTGGGGTGTGTTTCCTGTTCTTGTGAGAATGAAATGTTCCATATATATTTGTGTGAAAAGTACAACTTTCAAACATACAAGTAACGGTTTCACTACTTTTCAGATGAGTGCCAATGTGTAAAAAATAAGACTTCTCTGTTGGAAGATTGCTACAGGTGCACAAATGACAACTGTATGTTGATAATTGCTGCAACCTCTGGGTGTTCTGTTGAGCATGGACTCTACTTAAATGAATGTACAAAGCATTAAATGTCTTAAAAGTACATGGGCAGTCTATGTGTGGGCATGGGTAACGTGGCATGTGCCGGTGCTGAAGTCTAAAATGTTTTAGTAGCTCATATCTACTAGGTAGAGATCCACTACACACCTTACAATGCCACATCCTTCACTCAAAGGTTAAATAAATAAACAACAGGCTAATCTTCATTTAAGTGAACCCTAAGTAATTAATGACTGGACTCAATCAATCACTAAGACCCTTTCAATGTTTTTAGCCCAACTACATTCAAATCACAAACTTGATAATGGCCAATGATCCCTTTCGACAATGGTCACTTATGGGGTTGGATGGCAGCTGCGTCCTGAAACAGATTAGATAAATCAGTCCCACAAATTTCAAATTAAAAATGATCACCTTACCTAAAATACCATTTCACAATTAAACATGTGTTATCTTAACAGGAGGGCACTGCAAGTCTCTAAGTTTATTAAGTAGACATATTTTATTTCAAAAAAATAAAAAAAACTGAAAAAATATCAGTTCATGTTTGGTCTTTCCTCCTCAGTGTACTAAAAACATACATCAATTGTTAAGTAAACTACTGTGGAACAATTGCAACTTACAAACTTACACATTTAATCAACCCACACATAAAATTTGTATTTATCACAACAGTTTCTGTGGTAGGGTCCAACTAGCTTATTTGCAGAGGTTAAGTTATAAGCAATATCTACATTTGAAGTAGCTATGTCTTTCATATTAGGCTTTTATACTTGTGCTAGCTTGACATTGTGCTATATTGTTGTACTAACGTGTTAGCTAGCGAAAATGGCATAAACAGACAGATTTAAAAAAAACAACAACAAAAAACAAATGTGAATAAATATCACTGAAAAGAATAGACAAACTAATGATATCTTTGCACAAAAAGTATTTTCATCTGGATGGATGAAGACAGATTCACTCTTACCTTTCCAAGATGACCGAGAAGCAAACCATGTGCTTTCCTCCCTCCTGTTGTTTAAAATCTCACGTGATCTTGTGATATCGCGAGTCTTTAAGGCAGCTAACCACTCTTGTTAGATTTTATCATGTCATATCAACAAGAATAAATTTAAGAGGTGCTAAGTTGGTAAATTTCATGTAGATCTTATATGATTTTATTACGTTCACCTTGGAAACATAAATTCATTGTGTTCAAATTACATGTTAGAGTCATGTAAATGCAATAACCACCAAATTTTACTTTTTTGAGTGTACCAACTACCAACCTTTGTATATTTTGTATATTTATTTTATTTTTACTCTATTTAATTTGTAAAATATGTACACACACACACACACACACACACACACACACACACACACACACACACACACACACACACACACACGCGTAGACATACATATTTAGTATACACATTCAGTAATATGCATACACTCTTATATTGTACATATATTTATTCATATAATTCTCAGATGTAGCCATTGTTATATTTGCTTGTTCTTATGTTATTGTATTTTTTGCACAACTCTGTTGCTTGTGAAGCTCGCACACAAGAATTTCACTCACATGTACTGTACCAGTGTACATGCACATGTGATGTGACAATAAAAGTGATTTTATTTTATTTTATTTTATTTGACCCCTTGGCTGTAAAAGGCTGATGGGCTTTTGTCGACACACTGCTCGGCGGGCAGCGTGGACAACTCAAGAACAAAGTGACCTAGAGATTAAACAAACAAAAAAGAATCAACGCAGAACATTCAAATAGACCCTAGAAATGTCATGTAATAAAAGTTATTGACACGAGGGAGATTTATTAGTTTGATCATCTTCCTCTGAGATTTGGAAGTAGGCTGGAATCACATCCAGCACAGTAGACATTCCCAGTTTCAGCAGTGAAGTGCAGGTGTGCACCAAATACAGATCTTTGCTTTTTTAATGAAAGGAAATATAAAACATTTGATCACTTTGGTACATTCATGCATGCTTAAAATGGTTTGAAAAAAGTCTGCTATGTCAGCGCTCTCTGTTCACTTTGGCACTCCAGTTTTTAGTACAAGGATGATCTTGTTAGCTCTTTTCCCGCTTTTAGTGTTTCTACCCTTAAATGAACCTTGAAAGTTCCCCCAGGAGACAACTCGGCACAGATGGATGTGGTGGAAGCCTGCTGCTTCCTCCTTACCCGATAAACAAGACATTTTGATTGTTTAGACCAAGAGAAGTTGTATTGCTATCATCACTGGTGTCTGACAACAGAGCCATTCATAGTTTTCAATAGCACAGCCTCTTGGAAATATTGCTCTCATCAGATTTGTGGGTTTTTTTTTTTTAAAAGTTTTTTTTTCTGTGAACACTGACCAAGTGTTATGGAAAGCTTCTGCTGACACCGATTTCCTCTGGTTTGTGCCCTTATTCAAGGTTCAAGGTTCTTTATTTGTCACATGCATAGTTATACAAGTATAACACACAGTGAAATGTAGTCTGACACGCTCCTCGACATGTGCAAAAATGGGGGGGGGGGGGGGGGGGGGGTGTAGAGGAAGAACATTATATATATATATATACATACATATAGTATATACACTGGGTGAATGTGCAGTAGTAGCAGCAAGCAGGTGAATTCTGTACATTAATATGAATAGACATCTGACTATTTTACAGGATAGACAATATAAACATATTTAAAATTAAAGGAATTGAAATGTACATTGTGCCTTGGTTTAGTGTCTGGAAGAGTCCTGTCTCAGTCAATTATAGATGATGTGAGAGGGCGGGTGTGTGTGTTTAGGGCACGGATGGCTTGGGGATAGAAGCTCCTTCCCAGTGTAATTATCAGTCCAAATATCAAAGAAAATGAAAGATCAAATATAAAGTATGAAAATGGTCCAAGTACCACATTTAGACATTTTTTCTATTAGTTTATTCGACTCATACTGGTACATGTAGGACAACTGTGGCAACACAAGCAAAGTGGACGCAGCAACAGCTTGTTTTTTTTATTAGATTCTGTCAAGGCTGACTGAACGGACTCAAGCACAGACTCTGGGATTAAATTAAACCGTCCTTTATTTACAACACAAAGGGAGCTATATACAAAGTGAGGGGAATGGTCAGGGGCTCCAGGGATCCACGGGCAGGAAGGGGAATGGTGCTCCACACTCGCTTGCTGATCCACATGCCACTCGTTCCAGTCTCTGCACACACGCTCTGCTCTTGTGATCCAGTTCGCGCCACACTATCACTCCACTCCACACTGCCAAACACTCACTCTCAGCAATCAGGAAAAAAGGGTTACAGGAAGGGTCCAGGAAATCTATGGAGAAAAAAAACGAAGGATGATCAGAACCAGGAAACCACTAGGAAAAACATGAGGCGTGATGAGAGCCGGGTTACACCAATATGTGAAAAACAACAGTTCAGCGACGAGAAGCTTTGAGCCACTGCTTTGGCCAGGGAAGGCAGGATAATGAGGTGCAGCCCGGCCCAGTGAGGCTATGAAGTTCAGAATGAAATACGTGGTCAAAAGTTACTTAATTTATTTAAAAACTGTCAATGTATAAATGAGATAAAAGAATTCCCATCAAAGAAATGCAATTTAAAACAGCTTAAAACTGTTAAAAGAGTTAATAACTTTGTTCAAAATGCGGGCTCTGACTACAACCTGTTTAAAATGTAATCAATGATCTACAGGGTGGACCATCCATCCATTCGCTTCTCCTTTTCAGGGTCGCGGGGGGCGCTGGAGCCTATCCCAGCTGTCATAGGGTGAGAGGCGGGGTACACCCTGGACAGGTCGCCAGTCTGTCGCAGGGACAGACAACCATTCACTCGCACATTCACACCTAGTGGCAATTTTGGATTATCCAATTAACCTATCCCCACAAGCTGCATGTCTTTGGACGGTGGGAGGAAGCCGGAGTACCCGGAGGGAACCCACGCAAACACGGGGAGAACATGCAAACTCCACACAGAAAGACCCCGGCCTGATGGTGGAATTGAACTCAGGACCTTCTTGCTGTGCGGCAACAGTGCTAACCACCGTGCCACCGTGCTGCCCTACAGGGTGGGCCTTTATATGGATACACCGTAACAACATGGGAATGGTTGGTGATATTAAAGTCCTGTTTGTGGCACATTAGTATATGTGAGGGGCAAACTCCTCAAGATGATCGGTGACCATGGTGGCCATTTAGAAGTCGGCCATCTTGGATACAACTTTTGTTTCTTCAATAGGAAGAGGGTCATGTGACACATCAGACTTATTGGTAATGTCACAAGAAAACAATGGTGTGCTTGGTTTCAACGTAACTTTATTCTTTCATGAGTTATTTACAAGTTTCTCTTTGTTCACAGCCATTGACATGTTGAAGAGGTTAACACGTGAGGAGCGGATGGAAATTGTGTTGATATCTGGTGAACGCAGTAACCGGGTCATTGCAGCAGATTTCAATGCAAGACACCCTACGAGACCACCCATCTCCCATGCTACAGTTAGCAAACTGCTTGCTAAGTTCCGTGAAACTGGTTCAGTGTTGGATTTGCCAAAATGTGGACGCAAGAAAACTGTCAGTAATGAAGAAACATCAGTGGCTGTCCTAGCTTCATTCAGCAAGAGCCCACAGCGTAGCACTCGCCGCATGTCACTGGCATTAGTCGAACATCCCTTCGGCGGATATTAGCTACTCACAAATGGCACCCTTACAAACTCCAGCTACTGCAGCATCTCAACGAGGATGACCCAGATCGGCCACAGAATTTGCAGAATGGGCAAAACAAAAATTGGAACAGGACCCTCAGTTCACGCAGAAGATTTTGTTCAGTGAGGCAAACCTTTATGTGAATGGTGAAGTTAACAAACAAAACCACCGCTATTGGTCTGACACTGACCCACATTGGATGGATCCCTCCAAGACTGTTGGACCAACAAAAGTGATGGTTTGGTGTGGTATATGGGGCACAACGATAGTGGGTCCATTCTTCATCAATGGAAACCTCAAGGCCACTGGATATTTGAAATTGCTACATGATGATGTGTTTCCCTCTTTATGCACTGAAGCTGGCACGTTCCCTGAGTTTTTCCAGCAAGATGGTGCACCACCACATTATGGGTGCAGGTCCGAGCATTCCTAGATGAACAGTTTCCTGGAAAGTGGATTGGTCGTCGTGGGCCAGTTGAATGGTCCCCAAGGTCTCCCGATCTGACCCCCTTAGACTTTTATCTTTGGGGTCATCTGAAGGCAATTGTCTATGGTGTGAAGATACGAGATGTGCAGCACCTGAAACTACAGATACTGGATGCCTGTGCTGGCATTTCTCCTGCGGTGTTGCTATCAGTGTGTGAAGAGTGGGAGAAGAGGGTTGCATTGACAATCCAACACAATGGGCAGCACATTGAACATGTTTTATAAGTGTTCAGAAACTTGTAAATAACTCATGAAAGAATAAAGTTACGTTGAAACCAAGCACACCATTGTCTTTCTTGTGACATTACCAATAAGTTTGGGCTCTGGTCACGATGTCTCATTCGCGATGAACCTGCTGAAAGAGAAGCATCATGGCTGAGCATCTTCGATGATTTATCCCCTTTTTAGGACTTTTTAGGACACAAGGACAGCATCCTCTGTATGCTGGAAACTTTGTGATGTTAGAGTGAGAAGTCTCATAGCTTTGAAGCTGAACTGAGTCTGAAAGGTATTCACCATCACACAAACTCCTCTGGTGAGGTGATTTGGATGCACTTTCAATTTTTTTGCTATATGTTCCTCAAGGTGTTTCCTTTAAGCCCAGTCTCTAAGTGAAAGAATAAATAATTTCATCTGACTTTCATTACACAGAATCAGGTTTCAATAAAGTTGAAGTATTTTTTAACTTCTCATCATACAGTGTAAATTTGCATTATTTCACATCTTTGCATATATAAAATGTTCTCATGCTCCCCAAAACACAACGTTATGCTTTCCACATATTAACCATCAGTTTAATTGCTGCTATATCAGCATATATATCACTATATAAATAGTGTACAATCACACAATTAAAAAAAAGATATTTATTTTACATGTCAAACCATCTTGTCTTATTCCACATTTGTCTGTGTGAGAAATGATAGCCGTTGTCGTTTCTAGCAAATAAGCTTGACAACAATAGACAATTATTGCAGTTGTGCTTTAGTGAATATTTGTGTATTTGTAGTAAACAGCAGGGTATACATATGTTTACAACAAAGGAACGTGGCTTGTTTTGAAGGAATAACATCATGTCTCAATATACACAAAATACAGAGTATTAAGAAACATGTAATGTAGCATCACATCCTATCAGCTACACAAATATACACAAATATATGTGTAAAATATATGTGTATATTTCTGTATCTTGTGATACTCATAAGCTGCATATATACACCACTCCTAGCTGTCATTTAATAGGACTCTGCTATTTGACTGTTATTGTCCACATTTTGACACTCATGGCAGAAAGCATCACTGCAACTCGCTCAACACTGGTGAGCTGAGAACGAGTACGAATAGATAGCCACACACTCAATACACATAAACAAACACACACACACAGCCAGACTGAGTGTCAGAGGGAAACTGAAAAACAGTTTGAGCAGGTGGGGATTTGGGGATTATCGGGGATTGAACTCTTTCGGGGATTGAACTTTTTTAGGTGGAATGAAAAACTCTAAATGTGTGACCCCTGCACACACTAGAAACGAGTAAAGCATACCTCGACATTCAGCGTGATTGGCAGGAGTTCCCACGATAGCTACAGAACAGTAATTGTTGAGGGGGCGTGTGTTTGACTGGCTGTGATATTAACTGACAGTGTGCTGTGTGTAGTCATTATGAAACTCCACTGTGACCTTAATCCACCATTGCTAAAGGCACTTTGAAGCTTTTAGACTAACATTTGGCCCTCTATGCTTACTCTATTAAGGTTTCTGTCTCCCTCTCTTCCTGTCCATCTGTTGCCCACTTTTCAGTGGACAGTTTCATGGCCTGATCAGCAATTCAGAGGCTTTAAACAACTGTATTGTAACTTTGAAAGCTAGATTTAGACACAAAACAAAAAAGAAAGTAAGGGGGAGCAAGAACAGTTGAAAGTGTATGAGAGACGGAGTGAGACACATCATCCACATAATGCTTCATCACTATTATGGGGGAAAAAAAGCCTCTACAGCTTTCCGGGGTATTAAAATGACACAAAATGAAACAGATTAAGATAAAGGAAAATGCTTTAAACTTTTAAATGACATACTGAGATGGAGAAAACAAGTGAAATGGCAGAAAGATCAGCCATTCTGCAAATTTAATTCCACAAGCCTGCTTTGTCTTTCTTAGTAGAACTTGGAGAACTGTGCAGTTTAATCAAAGTCAAAGTCAAAGTCAACTTTATTTGTCGATTCTGCCACATGTACAGGACATACAGAGAATAGAAATTGCGTTACTCTCAATCCCTAGATAAATAGCAAATGAACATTTAAATATATTTAAATATAAAAGTGATTAAAAATGCAAGTAAAATAATTAAAAAGTAAAAATTTAAATAAATACAATTTTACATATAACAAGAAAGCTATACAATATACAATATAATGGGTAAGTGACATTGAGTGTAAACCAGGCAAATAGTGCAAATGGAGATTTAGTAGTGTACGGTAAGAGAAAGTGTAACAACAAATGCCAATCCAATGCATTTCATCTGTCTTCACAGAGGGACACCAAAATATCTGGAGCTTTGCCCATAAACTTGGGAGTTCAACAGTATATAAACTACAATGCAAACCTAATGTATTTGTAACCTGGAAGACACACCAGTGATTCATGTGGGATATGGGGGAAAATTCCCTCTCATCAATCCAAAAACCCTAATCACCTCTTCCATGAGCAAAGGAAAGTAACACTGCTGTAGGATAGTGAGTCCAAACCCACCTCAGAGAAACTTGAATAACTCTTTGGGTTCCCTCTTATTTATCTGTTTAAATGTGTTAAAGCCACAACCAATACAGCCTTCATTCTCACAATATCAACAACTGATTGTCCCAAATATCAGAACAGAATTAGGGAAAAGGCTTTTAAATAGCCCCTGCTTCCTGGAATAATTCAATTCAATTCAATTTTATTTTTATACTTCCAAATCACAACAAGAGTCGCCTCAAGGTGCTTTAATATATAATCTACAGCAGAACTGAAATGATCTGAACTGGTTACCTGGGGGGAGTTTAAGTCCATCTTAAAGGAACAAGAGAAAAACTCTTTTACTCAGTGTGATTGTTTTTATTGTCTCTCTTAATTAGGGATGGGTACCGGTTCTGACATAAACGGTAGTAACCAGACCGAAAAGCAGCGCACATTTCGGTGCTTTATTTCAGTGCTTTTTTTGCTGAGATGTCACACACTTTGTATTCCAGCCAATCATTTTAACTTTGCAAGGATAGACGTTCTTTTTGAGCAGAGCTACAGATTAAAAATGCCCAAAGCGAAGCGGTCAAAGTCTGGCTGTACTTCACAGCAAAAGATGCAAACTCAGCAGCAACAAGTGCTTTAAGCTGATACTGTGATACTGTCAAAGGAGGTAACACCTCGAATCTGATGAAACACCTGGCGACGCATAGCGTTTTTTTTAAAAGCCGAGAAATGCACCGTATTTGATAGCTTGCTGCGAGACCTCGCACCGAGCACATCTACTGCGGGTGGGTTGGCTGTTATCGGACCCGGAGTTAGAACATCCCCCAAAAACCCGAAGAGGAGAGTCCTGGCCCCGCCCTGCCAGTGTAGCAGAAATGATGAGGATGATGATGCAGCAGCAGCCGTTCTTCTCTGCGTGAGTAGCTTAATGTTGTTCGTGTGTAATTTACGTTGAGTAGGCTAACCACGTTATTACATTAATGCATGTAAGGTGAACTAGCAAACATCATCATAGCTACATGCGGCTGTCTTGTTTGATGGCAGATACTCCCTTCACCCTGGCCAAAAAGGCTAAAATGACCAAAGAAAAAGAGGGAAACAGCTAAACATGAGAGGTTTAGGACAAAGTTTGTGTTTTTTCCATTGTGTAAGCACTGCTTCCAGCCAAGAGTGATACCATATATGCCCCATAGCTGCAGAAAAGGCTAACATTGTTATCTTTTTACAAAAAACCAGCTGAACATGAGAGGTTTTTGGACCAATTTTGTGTTCTCCATTCCTTAAGCTAAGTTTAAGCACTGGTTCGAGCACCGTTTAAGCACCGGCACAGTTTCAAAAGTATCGGTTTGGTACTGGTATCGGATAAAACCTAAACGATACCCATCCCTACTCTTAATGATCTGTTGTTGTATTTTTCTTTTTAAATGTTATATACTTATGTGGTACATCTATTTTTGACATTTGTTGCCATGTCTCTTTTGAAAATGAGATTTTTAATCTCAATTAGATTTTTACCTGGATAAATAAAGGACACACGGCTTACTTCCAGGACTTTCTGTGTTTTGTTCTTTCTTTGGACTCGTGGGCCCCTGATTCTTTTCTTGATTCCTTCGCTTTCCTTTCTCTGTCTTAGTCATGTCTTTACATTTTGTCTGTCTTAACTGTTCCCATTTTTCTTCAGTTCCACTTCCCCTGTCTTGGTATGGCTATGTCCCATGTGTCCCACTTGTTACCCCTCAGTTTATACATTGTCTCTGTTTTCCTTGGTCCTGGCTCAGACGCCTGTTCACTAACTGTGTATCCATGTTCCTACTGTTCTAGTTTACCCAGTGTTGTCCCAGTTTACATATTAGTTACTCAACAAAAGGCAGCCAACAGCTGAGTTGAACTTCATTCATGTTGTAGGCATTTGGGTTGGTCCTCACTATCCACTCCGCACAGTCTGCCTCCCGCAGGTCGTTACAAGCTAAATGAGCTAAATGAGACCTCCTGGGCTCTCCACCCTTTATGGGACCCACCTAAAACAATCAAGCACCGGTGGATCATCTGGCAAGTGCTTCCTCCTATTACAGGCTGGAAGTGAGGGTAGGCCATCATTTAGTCCCGCAGCCTTGCTGGTTCTCCTTTGATTCTCCAGAACCAGTAGTGCCTCCAGCCTGAAACAGTCTGAAACACAGAAAAAATTTGTGAAATTTTGTGAAATATTTATTTCAACAATAACAGATTATCATTTTTAAAATGCTTTCATATGTTCCACAGTTTGATCATTTTTTATTTTTTCATTCTGTGGACAACAATGTGCATAAATGCAGATTCATTGCTAAATAAATCAACTTTTGTAAAGTTAAGTTATTGAGTACACAAATCCTTTGCAGTGTCTTAGGCAGCGTCCCATGTTTTGGAATTAGCTTTAGCCCTTCGACACACTGGTGACCTGTCCAGGTTCCAGGTTGTACCCCGTCTCTTGGCCTGTGGCAGCTGGGATGCACGCCAGCTCCCTCTGACCCTGATTAGGATGGATGGGTCTTTGTCATGGTCTGGGTGAGCCACCTGTGTTTTTCCACTGCCTCCCTGTGCATCTGTCCCTGGGCGGAGTCCACATCACTTCACCTGCTCTCCTCACCTGATCGACATCCAGGACAATCAGCAAGGCAGTATTTAAGACCAGCGTTGATATTCCGTCTTCGCCAGTCCATCTGTTAAGCTCTTGTGAGTAACAAGCAGTGTTGGTCAAGTTACTTGAAAAAAGTAATCAGTAACTAATTACTGATTAGTTCCCCAAATAAGTAATCCCGTTACTTTACTGATTACTTATTTTCAAAAGTAATTAATTACTTAGTTACTTTTTAAAAACACGATTTACAACCTGAATAGGTAATAAAGCGATAGATCTTTCAGCCCAATTCTACTTTTTCTACATAATCCATCATACAAAATGTAATTAAATGGAAAAGTCTCTTTTTAACTTGTTTTATTCGTTTTAATCTTTTAACTTTATGCATCAAGCAAACATTTAATTATATGCAACATTCTCTGAGTTGAATAAATTAGTTTAACATTTAAACCTATTTTCTGCACATTCCAGCACATAAAATAAAATATTTTTTGTGTTTACACTCAGTCTTTCAAATAGATGCAAGTAAAACACAGCAGAAAATAAATAAAGTCAAAGACTCAGCGGTCCTGTTGCTCTATTTTCACCTGTAAAGCAGGAGTGGGGTAGGCGGAGGGGCCCCAGCCCGGAGACGGAGCACCCCCAGAACCTCACGCCCGTCTCGGACCCACCCCGGGGCAGCCAGGCTACCAGGTCAGTAACCCACGTCCGTCAGCACGGACGCCCCTAGCCCCGCTGCACGCAGCCACGAGGAAACCGTCATCTAAGAGCCAACAGAGCCCCCAATAGGCCATGACCGCTACCCTGGGTTGAGCCCCCCAAGGAAGATGCTCCTGGGGAACCCCCCGACGCCCTAAGCCTGTCCCTACCCCCACACCAATCACAACAGCGAAGGTGGCACTAAACAAAAGGAATTACTAATGTAAAAAGAAAAGTGGTTTTATTTATATATGTTTATATATAAATATATGCGGTGGCCCCTAGAGACAAAACATGTACAAACTCCAAAACACATTTCTAGCATGAACTGAACTTCCAAAACAGAGCTACCTAGATCACTTAAATTACACAATTAAAAGCATGAAAGCATATGTGTATTGTTTGTGTATTTATACACAAGCATTCATATATAGTCAAATAATAAAAAAGAAAAAAATGTTCATTTACCTGTTACTACCACACACCAAATCCGGTCGTTGGTACTTGCTGGCTTGTGTAGCCACCAGGTAACAAAAGCTCAACACTGCCCCCTAGCATCCTGGAGCACTTCTGTTTTCTTTTGTACGTGTTTTGGAGTTTTCACATGTTTTGGAGTTTGTGCGTGTTTTGGAGTTTGTACGTGTTTTGGAGTTTGTACGTGTTTTGGAGTTTGTACGTGCTTCAGGGTTTGTACGTGCTTCAGGGTTTGTACGTGCTTCAGGGTTCGTACGTGATTTGAAGTTTATGTGCTTTGTCTGTAGGGGCCACCGTAAATGTACTTTTATTTATTCACTCCACATAAAATGTAATAAATAAATAATATAATACCAAAATCAACTATTCACATTTCAACTTTTAACTATTAAAATTTTCATCTTTTTCCTTTTAAACAAATTTAAAGTGAAACAACACAAAACACTGCAAACCACAACACAATTAAATATAAATTATAATATGAAAACAAAAAGAAGATGCACATTCTCTGTCATATGGACCTGCATGAATAAACTTTCTGAATCCTTTATCATCTGCAACTGAAAATAGTTGTGGATGATTACTATACCTTTCTAATGTGACGTTGTTGTCCCTGGCTCTTTCTCTCTCTCCCTCCTGATCTGTTCCCGTGCTACTGAGTGTAACTACCGCCCCTCCCCCTCTTCCCAGCGTAAGGCACAATAAGGCCATCTGGGAAGGCTCGCATGCTGAGTGGAGCAGAAAAAAAGTGCGAGAGAGAGAGAGAGAAAAACAAAACAAAACACGGCTCCCAATAAGGAGCCAGCTCGCGTCGTTCATGTCAAAGATCCGGCTCTAATGGTGTGTTCACACCGAACGCGATGGACGCGAATCGAGCGTCAGGTTTACATGTAAAGTCAATGGAAAGGCGCGATGACACGCGATTGCGGGTCCCGCGAAAATTCGGAAGCAGATTTGCGTCGCGAAAACGCCAAAACGCGTGAAACGCGCGTCAGTGTAGCGCGTCTGGTGCGTTTGACTCACGAATAAAACCACGCGCATGAGTTTTTGTGTTGCATTTTGTGCATACGCGCGTTTCGCGTCTACCGCTCGAGTTGGAAAAAGCTGAACTCCAGCATCAAATCGCGCCGCGACAACCAATCAGGAGCCTGGTGACGTGGCTGTGACCTAGGTCAAAGGGGCAGATCCAGCCAAAGCCTTTAATCCGGTTGTTCAGTGATGACGTGATGAATCCTACTTCCGGGTCTAAAGTAGTCTGCGTTTAATATGGTTTTTGTGTTGTTAACATGTTTAATGTTTTGTATTTTCTTCTATTTGATCTCAAAAAGCTCCTAAAACAGTCAGTGATCCCTGTTGACCTCCCTCGGCTTTTATTACCACTAATCATTTATTTAAGCTCAGTTTTTAAAACCTTAGGATGTAACTACAGCCCAGCCCATGCAGCAGTATATTAATGACTAACCTCGTATTGTGGATGGATTATCTCAGTTGTTCTCCTGGCTGAAGTTTGGTCCTTTTACAGCATCCTGCCATGCGATTACATTTGTTTCTGACCACCAGAACACTAGGGATGGGTACCGGTGACATAAACGGTAGTAACCAGACCGAAAAGCAGCGCACATTTCGGTGCTTTATTTCGGTGCTTTTTTTTCCTGAGCTGTGATACACTTCTAGCCAATCATTTTATGTTTCCGAGGATAGTAGGCGGGGCCAGGTACGTACGTTCTGTTAGAGCAGAGCTACAGATTAAAAATGTCCAAGGCGAAGCGGTCAAAAGTCTGGCTGTACTTCACAGCAAAATATGCAAACTCAGCAGCCTGCAACAAGTGCTTTAAGCTGATACTGTGATACTGTCAAAGGAGGTAACACCAAGAATCCGATTAAACAGCTGGCGACGCATAGCGTTTTTTTTAAAAGCCGAGAAATGCGCCGTATTTGCTGCGAGACCTCACACCGTGCACGTCGGGTGGGTTGCCAGTTATCGGACCCGGAGCAACATCCCCCAAAAACCCGAAGAATAGAGTCCTGGCCCCTAGCCCTGCCAGTGTAGCAGAAATGATGATGGATGATGATGGCAGCAGCAGCCATTCTTCTCTGCATGAGTAGCTTCATGTTGTTCGTGTGTAATTTACGTTGAGTAGGCTAACCACGTTATTATATTAATGCATGTAAGGTGAACTAGCAAACACCATCATAGCTACATGCGGCTGTCTTCTTGTTTGATGGCAGATACTCCCTTCACCCTGGCCAAAAAGGCTAAAATGACCAAAGAAAAAGTGGGAAACAGTTAAACATGAGAGGTTTTGGACAAAGTTTGTGTTTTTTCCATTGTTTAAGCACTGCTTCCAGCCAAGAGTGATGCCATATATGCCACATAGCTGCAGAAAAGGCACACATTGTTATCTTTTTACAAAAAAAACCAGCTGAACATGAGAGGTTTTTGGACCAATTTTGTGTTCTCCATTCTTTAAGCACCGGTTCGAGCACCGTTTAAGCACCGGCACCGTTTCAAAAGTACCGATTTGGCACCGGTATCGGATAAAACCTAAACGATACCCATCCCTAGAGAACACTCACGTTAACTTTTATCGAGTGGAAAAAAAGTTAGCTTGTTTATATTATGCTAACATAGCTGTGTCGCTAGCGGTCACGTAGCACATCATTATATACCAGCTAGCCCAACTTCAGTAACCCTACAAACGTCACTGCTGTTTAGTTTTCTGTCTTCATTTATGTTGGAAGTGATAACAGAGCTGTACGTTTGAATTTGTTTCCAAAACCCCGCAGTCAGGACATGCTATATTGTATTTAGATAGAAGCTAGCGAGCTAACTCCCTGCTAACTTCTAACTGCGTTAAATGTCATAAATTCCGTTTTCATGGATGCCTGGATGTTAAACTCAATTGTTACACCTGGTAGAGCAGAACGCTGATCATTTTATTAAAGATGAAAGACTTTAGACAGTTTTTCAACTCTCAGTAATGCCACAGTAATCGTTTGATATATGGACCTGCAGCGGAGTTTAGACCCAGACACGGCTAGTGACGTCAGACTGAACAACCGGATACTTCGATGGAGGGGAAGGCTAATCAATGCGGTAGCAAACAACTTGGAGCTGTACGACACCAGCTGCTTTCTGTACCGAGACAGGAATAAAAAGGACCGAGCTTGGAGGAAGATATGTGAAGAGATCGGGCAACCTGGTAAGTTCATTCATTTCTCTTTTGAAAGTTTTTACTGACCCGGGGAAGCCGCACAAAAGCTAGCAAGCCACCGCTATTTTCCCACTGACGTACAAATACCGTTCTGCTTTTATGCATGTTGTCATTTAGGAATATATTTTATTGTTTATTAATAAACAGCACACAGTGGTCCCGCTGTTCATCCGTCACTGCTTCGCTTTTTTGCTGATTTTTTTATTGCACAGTACAGCATTGCATTCTGCAGCCTGTGATTGCCAAATCTCCTCCGTGCTGTGTCTCCTGCGCTTGCCTAATTTATCACGTTTGGTTTTGATAACCATCACGTCCAATAGAAAAAACAGCACAAAAACACCCATAACTATGACCCTCATTCGGAAATAGACACCTGCACCGCGAGGGGAAAAGGCGCACGAAAGTGGCAGGCAGATGAAGACAAAACGCGGCATAATAATACTTTTACGTTTTGCAATCTACAAAGGTTTGCACTTTGAGAATCAATTGTGAGAACTGTGACCAATGTTCATGTGTGTGGGGAAAACAGTGTATAAAATGCGTGACCAGGGGCTAGTTATTCTGAGAACCCCTGCTGCAATAAATGAGGGACCACTGTCTACTCTACGATTATTATATTCAACCTGTTAACATTTAATACTGTATTGATAATAATAATAATAATAATAATAATAATAATAATAATAATAATAATAAAAGCACCACTGAACGACACAGGAAATCATTCCTGCCTGTGGCCATCTCCCTGTACAACGCATCCACTTAACACACTGTTTGCTGCTACAACTACACATGTTTCTTTTCCAAATATTTATTTATAAGTGACTTATGTATGTATGTATGTATATATATGTATATATTGTACTATTCTTAGTTAGCGTATTGTCTGTCTTGTCTTAATGTTGGTTTAAAATGGAGCACTGTAACAAAAAATAATTTCCCCCAGGGATCAATAAAGTATTCTGATTCTGATTCTGATTCTGAATAATAATAATACATTTTATTTGAGGGCGCCTTTCAGAAACCCAAGGTCACCTTACAAAAAACACAATTAATAAAAGGAACAATAGTCATAAAATACATAAAATAAGTTAAAATTACAAAACAGAGCGTGACAACAGATAAAATCAGCATTAAAGCGAGTAAGCCAGTTTAAACAGATGTGTTTTGAGCTGTGTCTTAAATACGGAGAGGGAGTCAATATTTCTTAGTGCAGGAGGAAGAGAGTTCCAGAGCCGAGGAGCAGAGCGACTGAAAGCTCTGTTCCCCATAGTGATAAGGTGTGAGGACGGAACAGTAAGATGAACAGCAGATGATGATCTGAGAGTGCGGGAAACAGTGGTGATATGGAGCAGCTCACACAAATATGAAGGAGCAGATTTATGGATACACTTGTATGCAAGAAGTAAGATTTTAAAATTTATCCTGGCTTCTATGGGCAACCAGTGAAGCTGCTGAAGAACTGGGGTAATATGAGCACTTAACGGAGTACGGGTTATAATCCAAGCTGCAGAATTTTGAAGAAGTTGAAGTTTATGAAGGGACCTTTTAGGGAGACCAAATAGGAGGGAATTACAGTAATCAATACGGGATGTAATAAGACTATGGACAAGGATGGCAGCAGCATGGGGAGTAAGGAAGGGACGGAGTCGGTGAATATTATGTAAATGGAAGTAAGCAGACCGTGTTATGTAATTAATGTGAGACTGGAATGAAAGAGTATTATCAAGTATGACACCCAAACTCTTAACCTGAGGGGAGGGAAGGGTGGGAGAATTTTCAACGTTAATGGAAAAGCTGTGGGATTTGGTTAAGATAGATGGTGAACCAACAAGTAAAACTTCAGTTTTATTACTGTTAAGTTTGAGGAAATTGGAGGAGAACCAGGATCTAATCTCAATAAGACAGTCTGAGAGGGAGGTAGGTGGGAGGGATGAATTGGGTTTAGAAGAAAGGTAGAGCTGGGTGTCATCGGCATAACAGTGAAAATTTATATTATATTTTCGGGAATATATAACCAAGAGGAAGCATATAAATAATGAATGAAAGAGGCCCCAATACTGAACCCTGGGGCACACCAGCAGAAACAGGATAGAGAGCTGAAGAATGGGATTTAAGTTGGATAAACTGAGTGCGGTCTGAGAGATAGGAGGTGAACCAGGTAAGTGGGGTATGACTAATACCAATGGAAGCTCACCGGTTCAGGAGAATATTGTGAGAAATGGTATCAAACGCCGCACTAAGATCAAGAAGGATGAGAATGGATAGGAGACCAGAGTCAGCTGCCATCAGAAGGTCATTGGTAATCCTTAACAGAGCAGTTTCTGTGCTATGATTGGGGCGGAAACCAGATTGAAATTGTTCAAAATTCAAATTCAAATTTTTATTTGTCACGTACACAGTCATACACAGTACGATATGTAGTGAAATGCTTGGACAACTGCTCGTGACCTAAAGAAAACAAAAAAGGAAAAGGCTATGAATAAGATAGGAAATAAATATGAAAAATTAAAAAGGGTAAATTTAACTAGGAAGGAATAAAATATAAATTAAGGTTAAAAATGAAATAACTGTACAACACAAATTAGAATGAAGGGTAAATTTAACTGGGAAGAATAAGATAAATATATAAATTAAAGTTGAAAATAAAATAACTGTACAACAAAATACACAATATAGAACTATATAAGAATGTATGAAGAAATCTAAATATAAATAAATATATACACAATAACAGCAGCTGTACAAGTATTAACTGGAAATGAAGAATATAGTGACCAGTGTTGTGCAAAACCAAAGTCCAGAAAGTCCAGTGTGTGTGTAAGAACTGTATGTGTGGGTCAGTACTGTGTGGTGGTGTGATTGAGAGACCGTATCGCCTGCGGGAAGAAGCTCCTCCTCAGTCTCTCTGTGTTGGTCTTCAGGGAGCGGAATCGCTTTCCTGACCTCAACAGAGAGAACAGTCTGTTGTTGGGATGGCTGAGGTCCTTCACGATCTTCCTGGCCTTGGTCCAGCACCGCCTGCTGTAGATTGAGTGCAGGTCAGGGAGCTCGGAGCGGATGGTGCGCTCAGCTGACCGCACAACCCTCTGTAGAGCTCGTCTGTCCTGCATGGTGCTGTTCCCGAACCAGGTTAAGATGTTTCCTGTCAGGATGCTCTCTATGGTGCAGGAGTAAAAGTTCCTGAGCACCTTGGAGGGCAGTTGGAAGTCTCTCAAGCGTCTGAGGTGGTAGAGACGCTGTCGGGCCTTTTTCACCACGGTGTTGATGTGACAGGACCATGACAGGTCCTGCGTGATGTGAACTCCGAGGTATTTGAAGCTGTCCACTCTCTCCACTGGGCACTCGTTGATGACGGGGGTCTGGTAGTTCCTCTCCTGCTTAGTGCTGAAGTCCACTATCAGCTCCTTTGTCTTACTGACGTTTAGAAGGAGGTTGTTCCTCTGGCACCAGTTCTCCAGATTCCTAATCTCCTTCAGGTAGGCCGTCTCGTTGTTATCAGAGATCAGGCCCACCACGACGGTGTCGTCAGCAAACTTGATGATGGTGGTGGAGCTGGTAGTGGCCACACAGTCATATGTGTACAAAGAGTACAGCAGGGGGCTCAGAACACACCCCTGGGGGGCTCCAGTGCTGAGAGTGGTGGAGGCTGAGACATGTCCGCCCATCCTTACTGCCTGTGGTCTGCCAGTTAGGAAGTTGGAGATCCACTGACACATAGATGAGCTGAGTCCCAGATGCTCCAGCTTGGTGGTGAGTGTGGAGGGAATTATGGTGTTAAATGCAGGGCTGTAGTCTATGAAGAGCATTTTAACATAATTCCCCCTTCTAGTGTCCAAGTGAGTGAGTGATGTGTGGAGGAGATGAGAGATGGCATCGTCTGTGGAACGATTTGGACGGTAAGCAAACTGTAGTGGGTCCAGTGTGTCTGGTAGTGAAGAAATGATGAAGTCTCTGACCAGGCGTTCAAAGCACTTCATCACTACTGAGGTGAGGGCTACAGGGCGGTAGTCATTGAGAGAAGCAGGGTGGGGTTTCTTCGGGACAGGAACAATGATGGACTCTTTGAAGCATGTGGGGATCACCGACTGAGATAAAGAGATGTTGAATATCTCAGTGAACACAGGAGCTAGCTGGTATGCGCAGTCTCTGAGGATACGACCTGGGATGCCATCTGGTCCTGCTGCTTTCCTGGTGTTCACTCTCTTGAAGGCTCTCCTTACTTCATGCTCGGAGATGACGAGCACGTTTCCGGTGCTGGCAGTATCTTCCTGTCTGCAGCCGTTAGCGCAGACATTATGGTCATTGAGATGTGAATGAAGCTGGGCGGCGACAACTTTTTCAAGAATTTTTGAAATAAAGGGGAGATTTGATATAGGGCGAAGATTATCAAAGTTATTGGGGTCTGCACCAGGCTTTTTGAGAGTTGGAATAACAGAAGCCTTTTTCAGTGCTTCAGGAACAATCCCAGTGTTCAGGGAGGAATGAATAATATTGGTTATGAGAGGAGCTAAAGAGGGAAGACAGGCTTTAACTAACACAGTAGGGAGAGGGTCAAGTTGACAGGTGGATGGCTTAGATTTTTTAATGAGATTAGATACATCAGTTATGGAGGGAAGAGTAAAGCTTGAAAATAGCTGACAGGAAGACAGTGGGGGAACCAGGAAGTCTACTTCAGAGTCAGGAGCTCCTAAGGAGTTAAGTTGACGGTGAATGTCTGAGATTTTACAAGTGAAAAAAGAGATAAGAGAATTGCAAAAATCAACAGAATACATGTGGGAGGGCAATGTGTCTGGAGGTTTTGTAATTTTACTGAACAATGAATAGAGGGACCTGGAGTTACCTTCATTAGAACTAATTAAACCAGAGTAGTAAGCAGATTTGGCTGAGGCAATGCAGTCCTTATAGAACAAAACATGATCATTGTGCATTTCTTTATGTACAGTAAGTCCGGTTTTCTTGAATAGACGTTCGAGTTGGCGTCCTTTAGCTTTAAGGTGACGCAGGTCGGAGGTAAACCATGGAGCTGAACGGGAAAATGAGACAGTTCGATGTTTAAGGGGAGCAAATATGTTAAGAAGGTTATGAAGGTTGACATTATAATGACAAACGAGTTCATGAGGGGTTGAGGAGCAGTGGATAGATGGAAGGTCGTGGACGGCAGATGAAAAAACAGCTGGGTTGATATTACTAATTTTCCTAAAAGTGATATTACGAGAGATACAGGTTTTGGAAGCAGTTATGTTTGCATCAAAAGAAATAAACATATGATCAGACTGGGGAAACAATGTGGCTTTACAATGGGTGGGGGTAATGCCAGAACAACAGACCAAATCCAGGATATGACCTTTGGAATGGGTAGGAAATTTTATGTACTGTAGAAGCCCAAAACTTTCCAGGCAGGAGGTAAAATCTCTGGAAAGAGGGATTTTATTATTGTCCATATGAATATTGAAGTCACCAGCAATGATCAGATTTGGAGAAAGTACAGAGAAATGAGTGAGAAGAGCAGAAAATTCATTTAAAAACTCCTTGTTTGGCTTAGGTGGCCGATAAACAGTACATATGATGGTGGGGGTAGATCCAGGGAGCTGTAGTGCAGTGTATTCAAATGAATGGGAGGGAGGGGCAGAGACAGGGAGCACTTTCCAGTGCCTTCGGTGAATTATCGCGAGACCTCCGCCCCTCCCCGAGATGCGAGGTTGACAGGTGTAAACAAACTCAGATGGAGTGGAGTCGTTGAGAGAAACAAAGTCATTAGGCAGTTGCCATGTTTCAGTTAAACAAAGAAAGTCCAACTTACGATCACAGAGGAGATCATGGACGAGATGTCCCTTACCAGTGAGAGAGCGGATGTTTAATAGAGCCAACTGATTCTGCAGCAGAGCATCCCCAGTCCCTGAGCTCCTGCTGCTGCACCCACAGGTATGTACAGCAAGCACTGATACCTTTTTAGTCGGTGGGATTGCCTTGTGATCACCTTTACTAAATATCTACAACCAATCTGATTATATCCTGTTTTTGTTTTTTTCGATGTTGAAATTAAAATCTAGTAGCAGCCTTCTCATTTCTTTGTGTTTTGTGCTGTTTTACAGGCCCACAGGGGAGGACGGCTCCAAGGCAGCTGAGGGACGGGTCCCAGGACGGTCCATCGGCGCTGGAGCTGGCCATCCTGGAGTCCCTGAAGAGGCCACACCAGTCTCCAATGGAGCATTTCCTCCTCAGCCTTGTTCCTGCTCTGGAGAGCAGCTGGTCCTTTTTATTCCTGTCTCTCTGTAAATTCTTATATTTTATATATTTATGTTTAATGTTTTTCTGTTTGAGAATTTTAATATTATTTCAAATATATTTTTATAATGACTAATGTCTACTAGTTCTACTACACAGCAAATGTTGGCACACAACTTGACACATGTAGAATTTATTTCATATTATATACTAATGACAAAATATACTAATACAGTGGGATGCAAAAGTTTGGGCAACCTTGTTAATAGACATTATTTTCCTGTATAAATCGTTGGTTGTTACAATAAAAAATGTCAGTTAAATATCATACAGGAGACACACACAGTGATATTTGAGAAGTGAAAAGAAGTTTACTGGATTTACAAAAAGTGTGCAATAATTGTTTAAACAAAATCAAGCAGGTGCATAAATTTGGGCACCACAAAAAATAAATGAAATAAATATTTAGTGTATATCAATGTGTGTGTCTCCTATATGATATGTGGGGTGCCTTTGTCTGGACGTGCTTCCCATCCAGAGCTGCACAGCACAGAGGAAAGTTCCAGCGCTCCTGGAGTCCCTCTGTGATGGACCGCCAGTCTCCAGTTGAAGGCACAGCCATGAAGTCGTCCACTAGACAGTCCCAGATGGCCGTCGCTGCCTGGGGGGTGATCTGGCTCACCGTGGACACACCGACTCTGTAACTGAATGCTTGGTCGTGAAGGAGTCCCCGGTGACAAGGAACCTGGAGAAAATTTTTCAAAATCAGTATTATGTGTACTGCAGTTACAAAATACATTATTCAAATTCCAAAATACTTTTGTGATGTCAGATTTAAATTACAAAACATGAATCTTACATAAAACATTTTGTAATTATAAGGATAATTACAAAATGTATATTAGATAATATCTAAAACAGTTGTGTTTTGTTTTAACTTTAACATATCATAATTTGATTGGTAGCAACTTTCACAACTACAGTGAGCCAATCACTCATAATTCCTAAACATGTCAATCAGGTAGGAATGAAGTAAGACATTAATAGAAATAAAGAGTTGTGTGTTGACATGTAGCCCTTTCCTTGCTTAAATCATTAATATTTTTGAAAAATTAATCTGTGATAAGACAGCTTATCAAGATAGAACCATGTAACTAAAGATGAACCAAACTGTTCAGTTTTATCTAACTCTGTTTTAATAAAGGCTGTGACCCCTGTATAGAGTCTGACAGCTGCAGGGATTATATACAAATATTCAACTATCCCAGAATTAAACCAGGTCTAAATAAAAAGGAGTGAGTATCACTACAAAGGTTAACTCAGTGGTCCTAATGCTACAGTTTGATATCAGCAAACACCGAGCGCATACATTGATGTGACACCACAGCCATGCTATCATCGCAAACACTGATAACAGCATAAATCGAATTAAATCGGGACTTGATGAGACCTTCTGAGTATCGCTAGAAATATTATAAACAGTCGTCTCTGTACCACAGTTTGCTATCAGTAAACACCGACAGCATTCACTGTTAGCATAGCACATCCATGTTAGCAGTGTATAAATGGATGGTTTAGCATATTAGCACAGGTATCAATAAAGGACTACCGTATTAAATACTTTTACTAACCTCAGGCAGATGGACAGGCGCTCTGCAGGTGGGATTGAGCGCCTGTAATTGGTGTCTAGGCGGGCGATGCTGGGACCGACGAGGGGAAGCAGGTCCTCAAACTGGCCGACGGTGATAGCGCTGGAATCGGCCGTCATCCAGGCGCAGCTCCTGGAGCAAGTGGTGAAACTCACCAAACTGCTCATGCCTCTGGAGGACCTGATGGACCCAGGTACGGCGAGGACGTCTTTTACGCCGCTGCTCTGCTCTCCACAGTAAATAGAGAAGAGAGACTCTCTCTTCAAGTGCTAGCTCGACAGCTGCCATCTTGCAAAGATACCAGTCTGGCACAACTCCCTCCCACATTTCCGGTTCACACGCACGATGGATCTTTCTTGGACACGCGTTGGGACGCGAATGTGCACGCGTCAAATTAGGGGCGTTTGGGGCGTTTTGTTCGCGTCCATCGCGTTCGGTGTGAACACACCGTAAGAGCCATTTCGTTCGCGACCGACCCATCACTACAATACATGTTTTAAACTCTCTACTTTGATAAATAATGTGTTCCCGAGGAATCTCTCCGAGGCCATTGTGACATGCTTCCTCTTGTCTCAGTCTCTTGTCTCAGTCCTCTGTTGTTCCTCTGGTGTTAATTATATGTGCATTTGGGTCCTCCACATCAGCGGTCCCCAACCTTTTTTGCGCCACGGTTACAGTACCAGCCCGTGGCACGGGGGTTGGGGACCACTGCTCTACATTACAATTGATGTGCTTATCTCACAGACCTTGACAGGTTATAGATTTTCAGCCTAAGCTAAGGAAAGCCAATGAAAAAAACCCACAAAGACTACAGAAAAACCAAGAGACCTTGAAAGGGTTAAGGCCATTGTAATACTGTCACTGAGTGTACAATAGATTCAAAGGTGTGTGTGTGTGTGTGTGTGTGTGTGTGTGTGTGTGTGTGTGTGTGTGTGTGTGTGTGTGTGTGTTCATGAATGAGAAAATCTGTTCCACAGTAAATCTGTTATCCCCACAGATGGTTCCTGATGAGCTAAAGACAACAGCCAAAAAAAGCCAAGGACGGTACACTTCATGACACACACACACACACACACACACACACACACACACACACACACACTGTTTTTATTAGCATAATTAGAGCTGTAACACTGTTACATGTGACAAATGTTTAACTTAAGTTATTAGTTTATGTTCATTTTGACAATATTTGGGCCAGAGAATTGCAGAAAATATACACTCAACATCATCCTAGAAAGGATCAGAGTTACGGTGTTCAAAAAACTGTCCATCACCACTGATGACACTGCTGTTGTACACCCTGGAGACAACCCTTTACAGCTGATGTTATTAGTAGTTTTCTATTGAAAGATTTCTCAATTCTTCTTGGGTGTCAGCCAGCTACTCTACTGCAAATCCCTCCTCGCTGGAGTCTCACTGCCTACTACTTTAAGGTTAGTCCAGACTTCTGGTGTTTGTCCAGTCACCTGGTATCATGAAATTTTCCATTAAAGGCATGACAGTTTATTTGTTTGAACATAGAAGAACAAAGTTTTTGCATGGCATTTTGCACCCTGAACAATGCCCTAACCTCTACCTTGACCTTATCCTTAACCTAAGGAGCTTGTATTTGAAATATGTAGTGGTAAGTGGTAAAATACAATGAGGGTTTCTACAGGCAAAAACATGGCTGTGGTATGGGCTCCCCAGTGTCACCAATTGTAGCCAACCTTTACATGGAGGAAGTGGAAAGAAAGGCTCTTGGCTCTTTTAAAGGGAGAGTACCCAGCCACTGGTACAGATAGGTGGACGACACCTGGGTCAAAATTAAAACACAAGTGGAATCCTTCACTGCGCACATTAACGCTGTGGATAAAAACGTCAAGTTCACCAGGAAAGACACAAAGGACAACTGTTTGCCTTTCCTGGACTGCGCTGTGCACATTGAAGAGAATGGCAACCTCAACATCGAAGTTTACCGGAAGCCCACACACACGGACCAGTACCTCCTCTTTGACTCCCATCACCCTCTGGAACACAAACTTGGAGTAATTAGGACCCTACACCACCGGACAGAACGTGTTCCCTCTAAGCCTGAAGGGAAAAAGAAGAAACACACACATGTAAAGGAAGCACTCAAAATATGCAGTTATCCTAATTGGGCATTTATATAGTCAGCAAAGATGCACAGAAAAGAAGATCAGACACCAGCGAGGGAGAATAAGAAAGACAAACGCAACAACATTGTCATCCCCTATGTAGCCGGTGTATCAGAGAAACTCAGGAGAGTTTTCTCCAATCACGACATCCCAGTGTACTTCAGACCCAGCAACACACTCAGACAAAAACTGGTTCACCCGAAAGACAAAACTCCAAAACACAAACTTAACAATGTAGTGTATGCTGTACAGTGGTGCGAGGAATGCCCGGACCTTGCTGCACGTCTTGATTTGCGGCTGCTTTACAACAGTCGACTGTGGTAGTACACTCTAGTGGGAGGGGCTACGAGCTCACATGGCTTGTAGCTGTGCCGGAGAGCAATCTCAGGTGAGCTATTTATATCTGCAGTAGCCTTAAAGGACTATTGTTTGTTCTCTTGCCAGTGGACTACTTTTCTTCCGGTTGTAGAAGAACTGACACACGTCCGCATTCAGTGCCATACACTTTCTTTATTTTGCTGGCCAGCTATCACGATTGTTTTCTCACAGACAATACAAAGACATTTTAGTTATTGCCAAATAGACCCTCTCTGATCACGGACTGAGGAAGTTGAAGTAGCTGTGCCGGAGAGCAATCTCGGGTGAGCTAGTCGGGAATATTTACATCTGAGAAAAGACTCTCTCAGTAATATATTCACATATATTGATGCAAATATTTCTTTTTTTCCTCTTTTCTTCTTCTCTTGGTTTACATTGCATTCCAAGGGACTGTAAGTTGTTCAAGTTGTAAACATTTGCACTTAGAGTTTGTTAAGTTTTATTTGATGTATCAGTGTCAAGCTGATGTCTAAGAGGGTGTGGTAGGGACATATGCGCTGCAGTCCAATTCTTTAAAGCATTAAATAAATTGTCCTCTGTTGTTATCCACATTGTTTCGATCATTCTTTGGTGAGTGGACATATTGGTTACATTTCTGTTATGCTAACATAGCTGTGTAGCTAGCGATCACATAGCACATCATTATATACCAGCTAGCCCAACTTCAGTAACCCTACAAACGTCACTGCTGTTTAGTTTTCTGTCTTCATTTATGTTAGAGGTGATACCAATGCTGTGTGTTTTAATTTATTCAGAAATCTGTCAGTCAGAACAAGCTATATCATGTTTAGGTGGAAACCAGCGTGCTAACTTCCTGCTAACTTCTAACTCCGTTAAATGTAATACATTCTGTTTACATGGATGCCTGGATGTTAAACTTAATTGTTACACCTGGTAAAGCAGCAGCGCTGATCATTTTATTAAAGATGAAAGAATTTACACAGTTTTTAACTTTCAGTGATGCCGCAGATTTTGTTTAACTTTGGGACCTGAAGCAGAGTTTTGCCCCAAAAATGGCTAATGGAGTCAGACATAAAGACCAGAAAGGGCAGTTAGGGCAGTAGACTTCCTGGCTAATAATGATACAGACCAATACAGCAAGAAAACGAGTAGGATTCATTACAGAAAGAAAAGACCATAAATAGCAATCCTTAAACCAGGGGTGCCCAATCCCGGTCCTCGAGAGCTACCGTCCTGCAGCTTTTAGATGCATCCTTGTTCCCACACACCCGAATCAAATGAATGGCTTGTTATCAGGCCTTTGCCAAACATGATGGCATGCTGAAGAGGTAATCAAACCATTTTATTCAGCTGTGTTGGAGTAGGGATGCATCTAAAAGCTGCAGGATAGTAGCTCTTGAGGACTGGGATTGGGCAGCCCTGCCTTAAACAATTAACATTATATTACAAATCACATATAACAACATCTGCAGTGGCCACCGCAAACTAACCAGATTGTGGATTGAACCAAGAACTTTCTTGCTGTTAGACAAGAGCACTAACCACCACGCCAACAAGCTGTCAATCCAGGATTAACAAAAGTAGGAAAGCTAGGAAAGTCGTCCTTCATGGCCCACCATATCCCAGAATTCCTAGCACGGCCCAGCCAATTCCAGTTTCCAACAATGGTGGCTGGTTTTTAATAACACTCTTATTGCTCTTTCTTTATTTCTTTCTTTCTGGGTCACAAAATGAACTTTTAACATATTTTCGAGCGAGAATGTAGCTGTGTAAACTTCAAATATCTGCACGGTTTATCAAGACATCACATATTTGTAAGAGTGCTCCGATGTTGTCGGAGATGACTGTTACTCGCCAGCTCGATAGCTACTCTGGAGCTCGAGGGTAACTAGAGCCACCAAGAAAAGCAAACTCCTGGTACATCATTTTAAGATGACCACGGTCTTTCGCTACTCAGGTTAAATATATAAATACTCAGGTAATATATAAGTCACTTACATAAACTAAAAATGTTGTTGATTGGCTGTTTCTATGTTTTATTTGTCCCTGAGTAAATTGGTATGGCTGAGATTAGATTAGATTAGATAAAGTCAAACTTTATTAAGTATAGGCATTCTGTGGCTCGTTGGTCTAGGCGTATAATTCTCGCTTATGGTGCAAGAGGTCCTTGCTTCAACTCCCCGACGAGCCCCCTAAACATGACGAGCTTTCAGCTTCATGGAATCCTTTGGCAAGTTACATTGCTTCTGGGGCATTGTGCTATCACCATGGAAACTCTAAAGATCGAGCTGAGTCAAGTTAAGCCAAGCTACACTGTAAAAAAGATCCGTATATTTAACAGTGAAAGACAGTAAAAACACAACAGGAAAAACCTGTTAACTATAAAACAGTTTAAAACTGTTGATTTGATGTGAAATTGCCGTAAATAAAGAAATGTAAAAAAACCGTAATATGTACATCATTTCTCTGAAAAAAATACATAAACCTACTGTAAATCACTCTTGCATAGTTTTTTTAACGGAAGATTCCAATAAAGTTTAGAACAGGCAAACACAATTTTTTTTACATTTATTTATTGAAAAAAATACAGGTTTTAATTGCTGAATGTAAGCATGGTTGTGCTGGTAATGGATACATGCTGTAATATGACTTTGTGATTTTTGCATTAATTTCACATAATAATAATAATGGATTAGATAGCGGTTTTCAAGAAGCCCAAAGCACTTTACATTAAATCCATTCTTGATTCATAGCACATTTAATACAGCATATTCATATAACAGGTACATATGTCCCAAGATCTTTATACTAGAAATGTATTAGGGCAATTTTTGGATGTAGTTTTTGTAAAGAACATGGGATGTAGCTGTTAAATCTACATTCTGTTGAACTCAATAAACCATGAGTTTAAAATGTAAAAGCTAACAACTACTTGAGAGACCTACAGCTAATGATAGACATACTATATTATTGAGTGAATTCATATAATCCCAAAAGTGTTAAAACAATAATCTGTTGTCTGTTCTATTTATTCATAGTTAATTATCATATGAAGAAAAAAGATTTTAAAAGCACCTCCTCCCAAAACTAGGCGTTTTCCCCTGACGTTTAGAGCACCGTTTCACATCAAGGCGCCTGATTTCAAACGGGCCAATCAGCGCACTGCGTCAGGCTCCACCGCAGATAACGTCTGTACAGCTCCACACAAGTTTTGCTTTGGACTACGGCAGCACGCTATCGTCATTTTCGTGGACTTGTTTCTCATTTTTTTTAATTTAACGTCTGCCACAGCTCGTCTTCAGTCACTACGGTAAGAAAATAATCCTACTTGGTTTATTTATCGACAGCATTGTGTTGTAGGCAGTGAAGGCGCAAATGATAAATTTACGTTAGCTTTAGCTTGTTTCTAGCATTAGCGTTAGCTACATCAGGCTGAAAAGAGCCTTGCAAAACCAGCAGTGCGCGTTTTGAGACGTGTTTTGGAGACGGGTGTATTAATGGAAACCGTCTAATTAGTATAGCTATATTTGAATGCTTTGTCTAAATGCGGCCTGGATTTTCCCGCTTTGTTTGACATCCGGCTGAAGCTTTAAGTTAGCTAGCCTCGCAGCTGTGTCATATTGATTATGTATTTTTGCAGCATATGTGGAGAATCGGTTCAGTCCGTGAAAGCTTATGTTTTGCATTGCAGACTGCATCGTAATGAACCCCGGTGTATTTTTAAATGTGTTGAAGTAAGTTGTAAGCAGGTATTTTCTGGATATGCTGCTTTAAAGTCTCACTTCTACCACCACCACACTGGTACCGCAACTGTTTCTCAGAATGCTACCTTAATGGGTTTGAATTGCACTGTCTCACTTTGTGAATGCCAGTGTGAGGGAACCAAAGCTTTGATTGCTCACTTACAGGAACACATAGAAGAGGGACGGCATGTAACTCGTCCAGTGAGAGGATGCCAAAGTGAGTTCTCTGTAAAATCTACATTTACCTCCCATATGTCTAGAAAACACAAACGTTAGGAAAATGTGATTTGTGGTTTAAACAAAGATACTCAGAGTCCATCTACAAGTGCCACCATGCAGAAAGGTGCCAGTGTATCAGATATAGAAGACCCTGGTATGGATGGGTCTAATTTCAGTGACCTGTATCTCAGAAATGTATGTATGTTTTACATTAAACTACAGGGACAGCATCTTCTGCCAGCATCTACCATTCAAACCATTGTTGAAGAAATACAAAATATACATGAATTGGGACAGATGTATACATTGAATAGACTAAGGTCACTTCTAAAAGATATGTCAGTTTCAGATGAAGACATAAAAATCTGTGACACAGTAAAACAATCTGACTTGTTCTCAGCTTGTCACACAGGGCCCATGAGAACTGCTTATTCAAGAGTTCAGTGCTTTAAAGATGTGTTCAAGTATGTTGAACCCAGAAAAGTGTTTTTGGGCAGGGACGAGAACAGGATGGAGAGATTTTCCTATTATGTTCCTCTGCTAAATATTTTGAAGGGCATGCTGGAATCAAGTTTTTGGCAAGGTCTCATATCAGTGAATCCTAATAATGTTTCAAGACCAGATGTTCTCAGGGACTGTTGTGATGGTAACGTGTTTCTGTCAAACAAATTTTTTTCAGGAAAATCCACATTGCCTCAAGCTGGTTCTATACCAGGATGCATTTGAAGTGGTGAACCCATTTGGTTCTGCCAAAAAGAAGCACAAGGTTTTGGCTGTGTACTTCTCTCTACTCAACATCCCACTAACACCCTTCATCATTGTTTGCGGTAAGCTGAAAGAGCAAAATTCAACGTTTTTTTTTTTTCTGTTGTAACTGCCACGTTCTTGTACTCTTGGCTTGTTTAGTTTCATGTTCTGTTGCTTCCTCACTAATACACTGGATAACACAACCATATAAGTTCAACTAGTAACATAACTCATCCTATGATCCATGTAACAAGTATCTCTGTATTTGTATATATGACTGACATTAAAGCTCTTGTTATTAAATTTTTTAATTTGTTGTTGTTGTTGTGTTAATTCTCAGGTTCCTCCTGCTTCGCTGCTGAGACATTCATGTTGAGCATTGACAAGAAGACTGTCAACGACCGCATCACAACCTTCACCTCTGCTATCTGCCTAATGTTTGGCAGTTACTGCTGCTTTAACATACACTACCCTGTAGAACTACGATCAACACTGGAGTTCCTTCAACGGTAAAATTAATTTTATTATGGATTTATTTTTGTGCTTTTCAAACTTGGCCATTTGATATCCCACCTCAGGTTGTTAATTTCCTCAATCTCTCTCGCCCTTTTTTCATGAAGGTGTTTCTTTTCCATAAATCCAGAGAGAGGCACCAAGGTTGAATCCAAGAAGAAAAAAGTGTTCTCAGTCAATCCCAGAGTCCTCACTCTCATCTCAGACATTGCTGACCATGAGTGGATCTAGTCCTACCCCTCTTGTTTGAGACAAAGTGATAAAGGTATACTATGTTACATACTCTATAGATGTTCTGTTTTTGAAACAATTGTTACATTTCTGATTGTGAGTGGGAAGTTTAACAATGTGAAGTTTTACTAGACACAATTTGTAAAAGTACATGGTCTACTTTTGATTCACTGTTTTATATCTGAAAAATGTATCTGGTAAAAATGTGGTAAACCTGTGATTTTGTTTCTTGGATTTTAATTTTCCCAGTTTTAAAGATATTTGTATTCCAATAGTGTAAAAGTATGCTGCATGTACATTAGGGCTGCCACGATTTGTCGACTAGTCACGATTACGTCGACTATCAAAATCGTCGACGACTGATTTAATAGTCGACGCGTCGTTTGAAACTTTGTAAGATCACAAAAGACGCAGGAATAAGTGGCAGGATTTAAGAGTGTAATAACGGACTGAAACAGAAGATGGCAGCATTGCATGTACAAGGATGTCAGCTACTGTTAAACCCCGAAGAAGAAGAAGCAGCTGTGTCCCAGAATTCATAGCGCGGCCCAGCGCAGTTTCCAACAATGGCGGCAGCTAGTTAGTTTTAATATTACTCTTATTATTCTTTCTGGGTCACAAAATAAACGTTTAACATATTTTCAGGCGAGAATGTAGCTGTGTAAACCTCAAATATCTGCTCAGTTTATCAGGACACCACATATTTTCAAAAGCGCTCCGACGTTTTCGGAGACATCTGTTACCCACTAGCTCGTTAGCGAGCCGGGGGCTAGGCTCACTAGCGCCGTGAGAACACCGGACTCTCCACAAATCGTTTTCAAACCCACCGCTGTCTTTCGCTACTCAGGTTAAATATATATGAGTCACTTAGATAACTTAAAATGTTATTGTTTGGCTTTTTTTTTTTTTTTGTATTTTATTTGTTCCTGAGTAAATCAGTTTGGCTGAGATTAAAGTTATAGTTTTTGCACAGCTGAATAAACGTCAAGCAGACAGCTGATTATCAGAAGTGTGAGATGCTCCAGAATATACTCCAGTGTCCTGTTATAGTTTAGATAGCAAGGAGTTTATTAAACTTCACCGAAACAAACTATCATCTTGTCTTTACTTTTAGTGAGCACATACCTTAAACACTTAAAGCTGTAAGCTAATGATAGTTATATAAGAGCAGATCCTGCTGGTGCAATAAGCTGTAGTTTTACGTCTAATGAATGATGATCTGATTAGTCGACTAATCGCAAAAATAATCGGTGACTAGTCGACTATCAAAATAATCGTTTGTGGCAGCCCTAATGTACATTGCTGGCATTTTCAGGTTTACTGCTCAGTTCTGTGTGCAAAATATGTGGGTGTAAACTTGTTCCTGTAGTTTCTTCAATTCAGATTTTCTTTCAATTATAGAAAAAATCTTTAATTCTCTATATTTGTATTTGGGTAATTTGAAAAGTCAAGATTCTACGTGTACTGACATTTATGTAGTGAGAACAGCACCAAAACACTTAAAGGTGTCTGAATTGTCTGCTAAAGGTAATGTGAAGTATAATGTGTGCTCAACTTACAACACTGGTTTTGCACAGTTTGACAGAACTTGTAAGAATTCTGTGATTTCTCACTGTTACTGTCATGGAGATAACTAGTAACTATTTGTGATTTGTTGAGTACAAATGTAAATGTTTGATGTTCAAAACATCAAAGATGTTAAATAAAATACTTTTTTGGAAATTTAAGGTGGACATTTTTGTGTTACATTTAGTAATTTGAATAAAATCATGGTTTGTGTATTAAGCTTACAGAGTAGAACACTTAAGAACACTCTAGTCTAAAAACGGTTACAGAATAAAATTGTATTTTTTTTATTTTTTGATAGTTAATTTTACAGGGAAAAAATGTTGTGTTTTCTGGCACAAACTTTATTTTATGTTATTTTCATGTTAATTCTAGGGAAAAACATTATTTTTTTCTTCAAGTTAAAACATTTTCTTCTACGGTAAAATATTGACCCTAGCACTGTTTTTAACCGTAAAATCAACAATAACAATACCTTGTTACCGTTAAAGAAGAAAATGTTTCACCCGTAATTTTACAGTAGATTTCTGGCAACCACAGGTGCCAGCGTTTTACCGTAAAATCTACAGGGTTTTTTTTACAGTGTAGGTGGGTGCTAGTGGAAAAGGGCTATTGGAGAGCACAAAGTCTTATCGAAATTGAGGTAAAGACATTACGCTACATATGTGAAGGTCTCATAATGGTTTCACCTGAAACCTCTGCTGATATTTACCCACGCCTTTTTTCCACCCTTGGCTCATGTGATGTGTTTCATAGTTGGTCAACGACCCTGGTAAAGACAACCCGCTCTGGGTTTTAAATAGCTGGGACTCTCCAACGTTTAGTTTTAGATCTAACGAAGGTTCTCAGAGGAGAGGTGAAAGGTCTTCAAGGCACTTAGAGAATTCCAGCTGCTTTCTTTCAAAGCTCATCAGACTACCATGACGTGGATGACTGGGAACCCTTTTTTCTCATTCACTGTGTGCAGTCCCTCTGGAGTCATCCCTGTTGGAGCTTGTCAGTAGCAAAGTCCTGAAGGTACAAAAATGAATACTGAAGAGAGCTTAAAAACATTCCTGCTTGAATTTGAAGGCCGATTTAAGTCTATCCTTTCAGAGTTGCAGACTTAAACGCAGGCTTCCTGTGGCTCGTTGGTCTAGGCGTATGATTCTCGCTTTGGGTGCGAGAGGTCCCGGGTTCAAATCCCGGACGAGCCCCCTTAAACTCACATGCTCTAAGCTTCATGGAATTCTTTGCTAAGACACATTCCTTCTGGGGCATTGTAAATGTGTTGTGTTCCAAACGACTCAATGTGATGTGTGACACCAATTTGTCTTTCTAAAATAACTTTTTTGATTTTGTGAAGGAGTCACTCTCATGACTCATTGAGTGATGCCATTGACTGCACAGTCCCTGCCACGCAATCTGTATATGTCACATTTTGAGATTGCCTTGGAAACCTTACTGGGCAGGTACTAAAATATACCTGTTACCAGGTACTATCACCTAATGGAAACTTTAAAGATCGAGCTGAGTCAAGTTAAGCCAAGCTAGGTAGGTGCAAGTGGAAAACGGCTATTAGAGATCACAAAGTCTGATCGAAATTGAGGCCATTCAATTTCGGTGTAAAGACGTTAAACTCCATATGTGAAGGTCTCATAATGGTTTCACCTGAAACCTCTGCTGATAATTACCCACGCCTTTTTTCCACCCCTTGGCTCATGTGATGTGTTTCATAGTTGGTCAACGACCCTGGTAAAGACAACCCGCTCTGGGTTTTAAATACCTGGGACTCTCCAACGTTTAGTTTTAGATCTAACGAAGGTTCTCAGAGGAGAGGTGAAAGGTCTTCAAGGCACTTAGAGAATTCCAGCTGCTTTCTTTCAAAGCTCATCAGACTACCATGACGTGGATGACTGGGAACCCTTTTTTCTCATTTACTGTGTGCAGTCCCTCTGGAGTCATCCCTGTTGGAGCTTGTCAGTAGCAAAGTCCTGAAAGTACAAAAAGGAATACTGAAGAGAGCTTAACACCATTCCTGCTTGAATTTGAAGGCCGATTTAAGTCTATCCTTTCAGAGTTGAAGAGTTAAAGACATGCTACCTGTGGATCGTTGGTCTAGGCGTATGATTCTCGCTTTGGGTGCGAGAGGTCCTGGGTTCAAATCCCGGACGAGCCCCCTTAAAATCACAGGCTCTAAGCTTCATGGAATTCTTTGGTAAGACACATTCCTTCTGGGTCATTTTAAATGTGTTGGGTGCCAAACCTTTCAATGTGATGTGTGACACCAATTTGTCTTTCTAAAATAACGTTTTCGATTTTGTGAATGAGTCACTCTCATGACTCATTGAGTGATGCCATTGACTGCACAGTCCCTGCCACGCAATCTGTATATGTCACATTTTGAGATTGCCTTGGAAACCTTACTGGGCAGGTACTAAAAAAATACCTGTAACCAGGTACTATCACCTAATGGAAACTCTAAAGATCGAGCTGAGTCAAGTTAAGCCAAGCTAGGTAGGTGCAAGTGGAAAAGGGCTATTAGAGATCACAAAGTCTGATCGAAATTGAGGCCATTCAATTTCGGTGTAAAGACGTTAAACTACATATGTGAAGGTCTCATAATGGTTTCACCTGAAACCTCTGCTGATAATTACCCACGCCTTTTTTCCACCCTTGGGTCATGTGATGTGTTTCATAGTTGGTCAACGACCCTGGTAAAGACAACCCGCTCTGGGTTTTAAATACCTGGGACTCTCCAACGTTTAGTTTTAGATCTAACGAAGGTTCTCAGAGGAGAGGTGAAAGGTCTTCAAGGCACTTAGAGAATTCCAGCTGCTTTCTTTCAAAGCTCATCAGACTACCATGACGTGGATGACTGGGAACCCTTTTTTCTCATTCACTGTGTGCAGTCCCTCTGGAGTCATCCCTGTTGGAGCTTGTCAGTAGCAAAGGCCTGAAGGTACAAAAATGAATACTGAAGAGAGCTTAACACCATTCCTGCTTGAATTTGAAGGCCAATATAAGTCTATCCTTTCAGAGTTGCAGACTTGAACGCAGGCCTCCTGTGGCTCGTTGGTCTAGGCGTATGATTCTTGCTTAGGGTGCGAGAGGTCCCGGGTTCAAATCCCGGACGAGCCCCCTTAAACTCACAAGCTCTTAGCTTCATGGAATTCTTTGCTAAGACACATTCCTTCTGGGGCATTGTAAATGTGTTGTGTGCCAAACCATTCAATGTGATGTGTGACAACAATTTGTCTTTCTAAAATAACGTTTTTGATTTTGTGAAAGAGTCACTCTCATGACTCATTGAGTGATGCCATTGACTGCACAGTCCCTGCCACGCAATCTGTATATGTCACATTTTGAGATTGCCTTGGAAACCTTACTGGGCAGGTACTAAAAAAAGTACCTGTAACCAGGTACTATCACCTAATGGAAACTTTAAAGATCGAGCTGAGTCAAGTTAAGCCAAGCTAGGTAGGTGCAAGTGGAAAAGGGCTATTAGAGATCACAAAGTCTGATCGAAATTGAGGCCATTCAATTTCGGTGTAAAGACGTTAAACTACATATGTGAAGGTCTCATAATGGTTTCACCTGAAACCTCTGCTGATAATTACCCACGCCTTTTTTCCACCCTTGGCTCATGTGATGTGTTTCATAGTTGGTCAACGACCCTGGTAAAGACAACCCGCTCTGGGTTTTAAATACCTGGGACTCTCCAACGTTTAGTTTTAGATCTAACGAAGGTTCTCAGAGGAGAGGTGAAAGGTCTTCAAGGCACTTAGAGAATTCCAGCTGCTTTCTTTCAAAGCTCATCAGACTACCATGACGTGGATGACTGGGAACCCTTTTTTCTCATTCACTGTGTGCAGTCCCTCTGGAGTCATCCCTGTTGGAGCTTGTCAGTAGCAAAGGCCTGAAGGTACAAAAATGAATACTGAAGAGAGCTTAACACCATTCCTGCTTGAATTTGAAGGCCAATATAAGTCTATCCTTTCAGAGTTGCAGACTTGAACGCAGGCCTCCTGTGGCTCGTTGGTCTAGGCGTATGATTCTTGCTTAGGGTGCGAGAGGTCCCGGGTTCAAATCCCGGACGAGCCCCCTTAAACTCACAAGCTCTTAGCTTCATGGAATTCTTTGCTAAGACACATTCCTTCTGGGGCATTGTAAATGTGTTGTGTGCCAAACCATTCAATGTGATGTGTGACAACAATTTGTCTTTCTAAAATAACGTTTTTGATTTTGTGAAAGAGTCACTCTCATGACTCATTGAGTGATGCCATTGACTGCACAGTCCCTGCCACGCAATCTGTATATGTCACATTTTGAGATTGCCTTGGAAACCTTACTGGGCAGGTACTAAAAAAAGTACCTGTAACCAGGTACTATCACCTAATGGAAACTTTAAAGATCGAGCTGAGTCAAGTTAAGCCAAGCTAGGTAGGTGCAAGTGGAAAAGGGCTATTAGAGATCACAAAGTCTGATCGAAATTGAGGCCATTCAATTTCGGTGTAAAGACGTTAAACTACATATGTGAAGGTCTCATAATGGTTTCACCTGAAACCTCTGCTGATAATTACCCACGCCTTTTTTCCACCCTTGGGTCATGTGATGTGTTTCATAGTTGGTCAACGACCCTGGTAAAGACAACCCGCTCTGGGTTTTAAATACCTGGGACTCTCCAACGTTTAGTTTTAGATCTAACGAAGGTTCTCAGAGGAGAGGTGAAAGGTCTTCAAGGCACTTAGAGAATTCCAGCTGCTTTCTTTCAAAGCTCATCAGACTACCATGACGTGGATGACTGGGAACCCTTTTTTCTCATTCACTGTGTGCAGTCCCTCTGGAGTCATCCCTGTTGGAGCTTGTCAGTAGCAAAGGCCTGAAGGTACAAAAATGAATACTGAAGAGAGCTTAACACCATTCCTGCTTGAATTTGAAGGCCAATATAAGTCTATCCTTTCAGAGTTGCAGACTTGAACGCAGGCCTCCTGTGGCTCGTTGGTCTAGGCGTATGATTCTTGCTTAGGGTGCGAGAGGTCCCGGGTTCAAATCCCGGACGAGCCCCCTTAAACTCACAAGCTCTTAGCTTCATGGAATTCTTTGCTAAGACACATTCCTTCTGGGGCATTGTAAATGTGTTGTGTGCCAAACCATTCAATGTGATGTGTGACAACAATTTGTCTTTCTAAAATAACGTTTTTGATTTTGTGAAAGAGTCACTCTCATGACTCATTGAGTGATGCCATTGATTGCACAGTCCCTGCCACGCAATCTGTATATGTCACATTTTGAGATTGCCTTGGAAACCTTACTGGGCAGGTACTAAAATATACCTGTTACCAGGTACTATCACCTAATGGAAACTTTAAAGATCGGGCTGAGTCAAGTTAAGCCAAGCTAGGTAGGTGCAAGTGGAAAAGGGCTATTAGAGATCACAAAGTCTGATCGAAATTGAGGCCATTCAATTTCGGTGTAAAGACGTTAAACTACATATGTGAAGGTCTCATAATGGTTTCACCTGAAACCTCTGCTGATAATCACCCACGCCTTTTTTCCACCCCTTGGCTCATGTGATGTGTTTCATAGTTGGTCAACGACCCTGGTAAAGACAACCCCCTCTGGGGTTTAAATACCTGGGACTCTCCAACGTTTAGTTTTAGATCTAACGAAGGTTCTCAGAGGAGAGGTGAAAGGTCTTCAAGGCACTTAGAGAATTCCAGCTGCTTTCTTTCAAAGCTCATCAGACTACCATGACGTGGATGACTGGGAACCCTTTTTTCTCATTCACTGTGTGCAGTCCCTCTGGAGTCATCCCTGTTGGAGCTTGTCAGTAGCAAAGGCCTGAAGGTACAAAAATGAATACTGAAGAGAGCTTAACACCAATCCTGCTTGAATTTGAAGGCCGATATAAGTCTATCCTTTCAGAGTTGCAGACTTGAACGTAGGCCTCCTGTGGCTCGTTGGTCTAGGCGTATGATTCTTGCTTAGGGTGCGAGAGGTCCCGGGTTCAAATCCCGGACGAGCCCCCTTAAACTCACAAGCTCTTAGCTTCATGGAATTCTTTGCTAAGACACATTCCTTCTGGGGCATTGTAAATGTGTTGTGTGCCAAACCATTCAATGTGATCTGTGACACCAATTTGTCTTTCTAAAATAACGTTTTTGATTTTGTGAAAGAGTCACTCTCATGACTCATTGAGTGATGCCATTGACTGCACAGTCCCTGCCACGCAATCTGTATATGTCACATTTTGAGATTGCCTTGGAAACCTTACTGGGCAGGTACTAAAAAAATACCTATAACCAGGTACTATCACCTAATGGAAACTTTAAAGATCGAGCTGAGTCAAGTTAAGCCAAGCTAGGTAGGTGCAAGTGGAAAAGGGCTATTAGAGATCACAAAGTCTGATCGAAATTGAGGCCATTCAATTTCAGTGTAAAGACGTTAAACTACATATGTGAAGGTCTCATAATGGTTTCACCTGAAACCTCTGCTGATAATCACCCACGCCTTTTTTCCACCCCTTGGCTCATGTGATGTGTTTCATAGTTGGTCAACGACCCTGGTAAAGACAACCCCCTCTGGGGTTTAAATACCTGGGACTCTCCAACGTTTAGTTTTAGATCTAACGAAGGTTCTCAGAGGAGAGGTGAAAGGTCTTCAAGGCACTTAGAGAATTCCAGCTGCTTTCTTTCAAAGCTCATCAGACTACCATGACGTGGATGACTGGGAACCCTTTTTTCTCATTCACTGTGTGCAGTCCCTCTGGAGTCATCCCTGTTGGAGCTTGTCAGTAGCAAAGGCCTGAAGGTACAAAAATGAATACTGAAGAGAGCTTAACACCAATCCTGCTTGAATTTGAAGGCCAATATAAGTCTATCCTTTCAGAGTTGCAGACTTGAACGCAGGCCTCCTGTGGCTCGTTGGTCTAGGCGTATGATTCTTGCTTAGGGTGCGAGCCCCCTTAAACTCACAAGCTCTTAGCTTCATGGAATTCTTTGCTAAGACACATTCCTTCTGGGGCATTGTAAATGTGTTGTGTGCCAAACCATTCAATGTGATGTGTGACAACAATTTGTCTTTCTAAAATGACGTTTTTGATTTTGTGAAAGAGTCACTCTCATGACTCATTGAGTGATGCCATTGACTGCACAGTCCCTGCCACGCAATCTGTATATGTCACATTTTGAGATTGCCTTGGAAACCTTATTGGGCAGGTACTAAAATATACCTGTTACCAGGTACTATCACCTAATGGAAACTTTAAAGATCGGGCTGAGTCAAGTTAAGCCAAGCTAGGTAGGTGCAAGTGGAAAAGGGCTATTAGAGATCACAAAGTCTGATCGAAATTGAGGCCATTCAATTTCGGTGTAAAGACGTTAAACTACATATGTGAAGGTCTCATAATGGTTTCACCTGAAACCTCTGCTGATAATCACCCACGCCTTTTTTCCACCCCTTGGCTCATGTGATGTGTTTCATAGTTGGTCAACGACCCTGGTAAAGACAACCCCCTCTGGGGTTTAAATACCTGGGACTCTCCAACGTTTAGTTTTAGATCTAACGAAGGTTCTCAGAGGAGAGGTGAAAGGTCTTCAAGGCACTTAGAGAATTCCAGCTGCTTTCTTTCAAAGCTCATCAGACTACCATGACGTGGATGACTGGGAACCCTTTTTTCTCATTCACTGTGTGCAGTCCCTCTGGAGTCATCCCTGTTGGAGCTTGTCAGTAGCAAAGGCCTGAAGGTACAAAAATGAATACTGAAGAGAGCTTAACACCAATCCTGCTTGAATTTGAAGGCCGATATAAGTCTATCCTTTCAGAGTTGCAGACTTGAACGTAGGCCTCCTGTGGCTCGTTGGTCTAGGCGTATGATTCTTGCTTAGGGTGCGAGAGGTCCTGGGTTCAAATCCCGGACGAGCCCCCTTAAACTCACAAGCTCTTAGCTTCATGGAATTCTTTGCTAAGACACATTCCTTCTGGGGCATTGTAAATGTGTTGTGTGCCAAACCATTCAATGTGATCTGTGACACCAATTTGTCTTTCTAAAATAACGTTTTTGATTTTGTGAAAGAGTCACTCTCATGACTCATTGAGTGATGCCATTGACTGCACAGTCCCTGCCACGCAATCTGTATATGTCACATTTTGAGATTGCCTTGGAAACCTTACTGGGCAGGTACTAAAAAAATACCTATAACCAGGTACTATCACCTAATGGAAACTTTAAAGATCGAGCTGAGTCAAGTTAAGCCAAGCTAGGTAGGTGCAAGTGGAAAAGGGCTATTAGAGATCACAAAGTCTGATCGAAATTGAGGCCATTCAATTTCAGTGTAAAGACGTTAAACTACATATGTGAAGGTCTCATAATGGTTTCACCTGAAACCTCTGCTGATAATCACCCACGCCTTTTTTCCACCCCTTGGCTCATGTGATGTGTTTCATAGTTGGTCAACGACCCTGGTAAAGACAACCCCCTCTGGGGTTTAAATACCTGGGACTCTCCAACGTTTAGTTTTAGATCTAACGAAGGTTCTCAGAGGAGAGGTGAAAGGTCTTCAAGGCACTTAGAGAATTCCAGCTGCTTTCTTTCAAAGCTCATCAGACTACCATGACGTGGATGACTGGGAACCCTTTTTTCTCATTCACTGTGTGCAGTCCCTCTGGAGTCATCCCTGTTGGAGCTTGTCAGTAGCAAAGGCCTGAAGGTACAAAAATGAATACTGAAGAGAGCTTAACACCAATCCTGCTTGAATTTGAAGGCCAATATAAGTCTATCCTTTCAGAGTTGCAGACTTGAACGCAGGCCTCCTGTGGCTCGTTGGTCTAGGCGTATGATTCTTGCTTAGGGTGCGAGCCCCCTTAAACTCACAAGCTCTTAGCTTCATGGAATTCTTTGCTAAGACACATTCCTTCTGGGGCATTGTAAATGTGTTGTGTGCCAAACCATTCAATGTGATGTGTGACAACAATTTGTCTTTCTAAAATGACGTTTTTGATTTTGTGAAAGAGTCACTCTCATGACTCATTGAGTGATGCCATTGACTGCACAGTCCCTGCCACGCAATCTGTATATGTCACATTTTGAGATTGCCTTGGAAACCTTATTGGGCAGGTACTAAAATATACCTGTTACCAGGTACTATCACCTAATGGAAACTTTAAAGATCGGGCTGAGTCAAGTTAAGCCAAGCTAGGTAGGTGCAAGTGGAAAAGGGCTATTAGAGATCACAAAGTCTGATCGAAATTGAGGCCATTCAATTTCGGTGTAAAGACGTTAAACTACATATGTGAAGGTCTCATAATGGTTTCACCTGAAACCTCTGCTGATAATCACCCACGCCTTTTTTCCACCCCTTGGCTCATGTGATGTGTTTCATAGTTGGTCAACGACCCTGGTAAAGACAACCCCCTCTGGGGTTTAAATACCTGGGACTCTCCAACGTTTAGTTTTAGATCTAACGAAGGTTCTCAGAGGAGAGGTGAAAGGTCTTCAAGGCACTTAGAGAATTCCAGCTGCTTTCTTTCAAAGCTCATCAGACTACCATGACGTGGATGACTGGGAACCCTTTTTTCTCATTCACTGTGTGCAGTCCCTCTGGAGTCATCCCTGTTGGAGCTTGTCAGTAGCAAAGGCCTGAAGGTACAAAAATGAATACTGAAGAGAGCTTAACACCAATCCTGCTTGAATTTGAAGGCCGATATAAGTCTATCCTTTCAGAGTTGCAGACTTGAACGTAGGCCTCCTGTGGCTCGTTGGTCTAGGCGTATGATTCTTGCTTAGGGTGCGAGAGGTCCCGGGTTCAAATCCCGGACGAGCCCCCTTAAACTCACAAGCTCTTAGCTTCATGGAATTCTTTGCTAAGACACATTCCTTCTGGGGCATTGTAAATGTGTTGTGTGCCAAACCATTCAATGTGATCTGTGACACCAATTTGTCTTTCTAAAATAACGTTTTTGATTTTGTGAAAGAGTCACTCTCATGACTCATTGAGTGATGCCATTGATTGCACAGTCCCTGCCACGCAATCTGTATATGTCACATTTTGAGATTGCCTTGGAAACCTTACTGGGCAGGTACTAAAAAAATACCTATAACCAGGTACTATCACCTAATGGAAACTTTAAAGATCGAGCTGAGTCAAGTTAAGCCAAGCTAGGTAGGTGCTAGTGGAAAAGGGCTATTAGAGATCACAAAGTCTGATCGAAATTGAGGCCATTCAATTTCGGTGTAAAGACGTTAAACTACATATGTGAAGGTCTCATAATGGTTTCACCTGAAACCCCTGCTGATAATCACCCACGCCTTTTTTCCACCCCTTGGCTCATGTGATGTGTTTCATAGTTGGTCAACGACCCTGGTAAAGACAACCCCCTCTGGGGTTTAAATAGCTGGGACTCTCCAACGTTTAGTTTTAGATCTAACGAAGGTTCTCAGAGGAGAGGTGAAAGGTCTTCAAGGCACTTAGAGAATTCCAGCTGCTTTCTTTCAAAGCTCATCAGACTACCATGACGTGGATGACTGGGAACCCTTTTTTCTCATTCACTGTGTGCAGTCCCTCTGGAGTCATCCCTGTTGGAGCTTGTCAGTAGCAAAGGCCTGAAGGTACAAAAATGAATACTGAAGAGAGCTTAAAACCATTCCTGCTTGAATTTGAAGGCCGATTTAAGTCTATCCTTTCAGAGTTGCAGACTTAAACGCAGGCTTCCTGTGGCTCGTTGGTCTAGGCGTATGATTCTTGCTTTGGGTGCGAGAGGTCCCGGGTTCAAATCCCGGACGAGCCCCCTTAAAATCACAAGCTCTAAGCTTCATGGAATTCTTTGGTAAGACACATTCCTTCTGGGCCATTGTAAATGTGTTGGGTGCCAAACCTTTCAATCAATCTTTATTTATAAAGCACTTTTCATACAGAAAAAATGTAGCACAAAGTGCTTTACATAGTTAAAAGCAGCCCACCCCACCCTCCAACTCACTCCCCACACTCTCAATACACATATATCCCCCCACACACACACACATACACACACGCGCACACTTAAAGAGTAAAAATTGGGCTGGGCTCGCATGAGCCAAGTGAGGAAACATTATAACAGAGAGCCGTCTGCACCGGGAGCCGGTCACAGACCGCAGCCTCCGGGCTGGGCACACAGCGGGAGGGAGGCAAAGGAGCCCCCCAACCAGGCTGAGAGGACCCCAGAGACCCAGCAGCCACGGTCAATAACAGCCCCGGTGCAGAGAGCGCCCTCCGAGGAAACACTGGAGATATGATGCAATACGATGTATACAGGGTAAAATGATAAAATAAATAAGAACAGGATACAATATAAATATAAATAGAGTAAGAAGATTAAAAAATGAATAAGAATAAAATCAAAAAATATTAGGTAAATCCTAAATTAATAATAGAATAACAGGATAGAATAAATAAGCATAAAATAAATAAACGCTAAGTAAAAGCTAAATTAAAAAGGTAGGTCTTGAGCCTGTTCTTAAAAACATGTACATTCTCTGCGGCCCTGAGCTCCTCCGGCAGGCTGTTCCACAGACGAGGACCATACCACTGAAAAGCTGCCTCTCCGTGAGTATGTGTCCTGACTTTAGGGACAATCAAAAGGCCAGTACCAGAGGACCTCAGGGTCCGCGAGGGTTCGTATGGTAAAAGCAGATCTGAGAGATAAGAAGGCCCAAGACCATTAAGACATTTAAAAACCAGTAAAAGAACTTTAAAATCGATCCTGAAACACACGGGGAGCCAGTGCAGCGATTCTAAAACCGGTGTAATGTGGGCCCGCCCTCTGGTCTTCGTCAGCACACGAGCTGCCGAGTTTTGCAAGAGTTGTAAAGGTGAAATATTCTTCTTAGGAAGACCAGAGAGCAGGGCATTACAGTAATCAATGCGACTGGTAATAAAAGCATGCATCAGCATCTCCGTGTTGGCCCGAGAGAGAATAGGGCGGACTCTGGCTATATTTTTTAGATGATAAAATCCAATTTTGGTTACATGTTTAACATGTGGGATAAAACCAAGCTCAGAGTCAAAAATAACACCCAGGTTTTTCACTTGTAGCGAAGGACATAGTGAAAATGCCTGTAATTTAGACAAGAGTTTCTCTCTCTGAGCCTCAGGACCAACAATTAAAACTTCAGTTTTGTCCTGGTTAAGCTGTAAAAAGTTTTCTGCCATCCAAGATCTTATATCCAAGACACAGTTAAAAAGGGCATCCATTGGTCTGGTGTCATCAGGAGACACGGAGATGTACAGCTGCGTGTCATCAGCGTAACTGTGGACGTTCACTCCATGCCTCCTGATGACACTGCCGAGAGGGAGCATATACAAATTAAAAAGTACAGGGCCTAGAACCGACCCTTGAGGCACACCACATGTCATTTTATGGATCTTAGAGGAGCATGTATCCATACTCACCATAAAAGATCTGTCAGAGAGATAGGAAGTGAACCAGTTGTGTACAGCACCAGAGAGGCCCACCATGTGTTTCAGTCTGTTTAAAAGAATAGCGTGGTCTACTGTATCAAAGGCTGCGCTTAGATCCAGTAGCACCAGGACTGAGAGCTTTTGGGCGTCCCAGTTACATCTAAGATCATTTAAAACCTTTAGGAGAGCCGTCTCTGTGCTGTGGTTCACCCTAAATCCAGACTGGAGTATCTCCAGGATCTGTCTATCATTGAGAAAATCAGTAATCTGAGTAAAAACAAGTTTTTCTAAGACTTTACTTAAAAATGGTAAGTTGGATACAGGTCTGTAGTTATTAAAATCATTACAATCCAAATTGCTCTTCTTCAGAAGGGGCCTCACCACCGCCATTTTAAAGGCAGCAGGGAAGACACCCAACTGAAGAGAGCAATTCATCATGCATAAAAGCTCAGCCTCAAAAAATCCATAAAGTGTTTTAAAGAGTGAAGAAGGAATTGGATCTAAAAGACATGTGGTGGGTCTCACTGTGGAGAAAACCTTCTGAAAGTTCTCAGCATTAACCAGGACAAAGCTGTCCAGTGTCTCCTCAGGTACAATCGAGCCCTCAGATGTGTTTACAATCATATCGCGATTAGATAAAATATCAGATCTGATGGCGCTGATCTTTCCCCTGAAGTGGTCTGCAAACTGCTCACAGAGCGAGTCTGTGGGGGTTCTTTGGGAGCTTTTAAAATCAGGGTTAAATAAATGATCTATGGTGGAAAAGAGGACCTTGGGATTATTTTTGTTAATACTGATTATTTTGGCGAAGTATGAATTTCTTGACTTCCTTAATGTATTATTGTACATTTTAAGTTGCTCGGAAAATATTTGATGGTTGATATTATTTTTATTTTTCCTCCATCTCCTTTCTGCTGCCCTGCAATTTCTTTTGAGAGGACACACTCTGGACCTGGTCATCACCCATGGGCTGTCCACCAGCGTGTGTCCTCTGTTGTGAGTCGGCTGCGTGACGTGCTGGGTAAAATCCAAACAGTGAAGAATGTTTAAGAATTCTTTTGTTGCAGGGTCAGAAGGATTATCTATGTGCAGGTTAAAATCACCGGTTAAAATGATCATATTATATTTTGAATGTATGTTTGTTAAAAATTCTGAGAATACCTTGATAAAAGCAGCGCTGTCTTTAGGTGGTCTATAAATTGTGACAGATAAAACTGGAGGGCTGCTGAAAACAATAGCATGGAATTCAAAAGTGGTAAAATGATCAAATAAAATTTGTTTGGTGGTGAGTGTGTTGTTGGCTAAAGATGCAGTCCCACCACCTCTCTTACCACTTCTAATAGAAAAAGAGAAATTAAAATTTGGTGGGGAGGCCTCAGTGAGAACAACTGGTGCATCCGAGCCCAGCCATGTTTCAGTTAAAAATAAACAGTCAAGTTTATTATCTAAAATTAAATCATTAATAATAAAAGACTTGTTCGACAGAGAGCGTACATTTAAAAGTGCCATACTGATTGAGACTGGTGGATTATTGACAATAGAGTTGAATGGATGTTGATATTTTTGAAGAGGCCGGAGGTTATTAATGTTTTTGGAGTTGCTGGATTTATGATAATTCTGTTGCTCTCTGTTTGTGATTATGACGGGTATTGTGTTGACTGTGGGAGAGAAAGGTCCTAGTCCAGAGTTTTGTGTATTACTGTTAAAAGTGGAACAAATATAGGAGCTGGGACCAGGGGAACATCAGTCAGTGGCAGACAGTGGCGATGTGCGGGAGTGCTGTACGCCAAATGCCAAATTGGCGGACAGCAAACGGCGTCCCCAGGCGTTGAGGTGGAGCCCGTCTGCCCCAAAAAGATGCCTCCTCTCCCAGAAGGCATCAAAGTTGTTAATAAAACCCACGCCGTGGGAGACACAGGCAGAGGAAAGCCAGGTGTTAAGGCTGAGCAGCCGGCTGAAACGGCCTATCCCTCTGCCACAGGTGGGGGTGGGCCCAGAGATAAAAGCACTCACCTGCAACTGACCAAGAAGGCTGAAGAGTTCGAGGAAGTCCAACTTCAGCAGCTCAGATTGCTGTTTGGGGATATCATTGGTGCCGATGTGGATGATGAGCCGGTTAACCTGTGGGTGGGATGCCAGAATGTTGGGAATTCTGTCCACTATGTCAACAACAGTGGCTCCCGGGAACGACAGCGTGAGCGCCCCCCTCATCCGCACGTTCCTGACGATGGAATCCCCGAGGACCAGCGTGGAGAGAGGAGGTGCCACCGAGGGCTGTTGGCCATCTGAGACGCCCGCGCCGCGACACCGGGGGTGTTCAGATGGAGATGCGCCAGCCGGACTGCGTGAGTGACTCCCAGGTAGCCGCGCCGTGGGTCCTCTTCTCCGAGGAGCCGGGGTAAAGCACAGCTCTCCGCGGTGAGTTTGCACCACAGCGTCGGGTTGCCCGCCGCGGCTCCGGGGGCGTAGTGGTGGAGATGGCGCAGACCTCAGTGACACAGCGGGATGGCGAGGGCTAGCGGTCAGAGGAGGAAAGTCCACAGGATCCAGGACATTGAATTTATTCTCCAATACTACCGCACCGGAGGGGTGAGGGTGCGAGAGACGGATCCTCCTGCCCCCTCTGCAGCCACCACGCGTCTCAACCATGGTCCATGGCGCTGGTTGGAGTGGAGTGGAGCTGACCAGAGCCTTGGGTCTGGCCCCTAGCTGAAACCAGGAGTTCTCGTCCTTGGCAGAAGCACCAGCGACGCAAGTTGAGAGCCTGTGTTGACTGTTGGGGGGATCTTGGGACACAGCAGCTGGATGGTGCACTGTGTCGGCTAGCTCAGCGCTAGTAGCGGTGGTTTGAGCTTTGCCAAGGAGGATCGTGTCAAGTTCGCATTCAGCCCCCTGAATTTGGTATAGCGTGGATATCCTTTGCTCCAGCTTGATCACTTGTTGACTCAGGTTGATGCAGCTTTCACAGCTGGATGTTGAGGTAAGTGGTGCCATTCCGGAATCTCGTACCGGCGACAGCATCAAAAACAAAAACAGACACTGCCACTTTAGCTTACGTTAGCTAAAAAGTCAGTCGTGACGCAGCAAGAAAAGAGTTTTCAGATCAATATCCAGCAAATGCAAAACCAAGCTTTCGTCAGCCTTGATAACTTTTAGCCGAGCAAAATATCACAGATCCGCACGGAGGTTACGGTGGAAGTCTACCTCCTCTTCATGTCACTTCATGTGACATGTGAAATGGCTTCCCAATGATCAGTGTGGGTCATCCTTCACCACTGCAGGTCAGCTTAAAAGACACAAACAAGTCCACACAGGAGAGAAACCATACAAGTGATGTGTGACACCAATTTGTCTTTCTAAAATAACGTTTTTGATTTTGTGAAAGAGTCACTCTCATGACTCATTGAGTGATGCCATTGACTGCACAGTCCCTGCCACGCAATCTGTATATGTCACATTTTGAGATTGCCTTGGAAACCTTACTGGGCAGGTACTAAAATATACCTGTTACCAGGTACTATCACCTAATGGAAACTCTAAAGATCGAGCTGAGTCAAGTTAAGCCAAGCTAGGTAGGTGCAAGTGGAAAAGGGCTATTAGAGATCACAAAGTCTGATCGAAATTGAGGCCATTCAATTTCGGTGTAAAGACGTTAAACTACATATGTGAAGGTCTCATAATGGTTTCACCTGAAACCTCTGCTGATAATTACCCACGCCTTTTTTCCACCCTTGGCTCATGTGATGTGTTTCATAGTTGGTCAACGACCCTGGTAAAGACAACCCGCTCTGGGTTTTAAATACCTGGGACTCTCCAACGTTTAGTTTTAGATCTAACGAAGGTTCTCAGAGGAGAGGAGAGGTGAAAGGTCTTCAATGCACTTAGAGAATTCCAGCTGCTTTCTTTCAAAGCTCATCAGACTACCATGACGTGGATGACTGGGAACCCTTTTTTCTCATTTACTGTGTGCAGTCCCTCTGGAGTCATCCCTGTTGGAGCTTGTCAGTAGCAAAGTCCTGAAAGTACAAAAATGAATACTGAAGAGAGCTTAAAATCATTCCTGCTTGAATTTGAAGGCCGATTTAAGTCTATCCTTTCAGAGTTGAAGAGTTAAGCACATGCTACCTGTGGCTCGTTGGTCTAGGCGTATGATTCTGGCTTAGGGTGCGAGAGGTCCTGAGTTCAAATCCCGGACGAGTCCCCTTAAAATCACAAGCTCTTAGCTTCATGGAATTCTTTGGTAAGACACATTCCTTCTGGGCCATTGTAAATGTGTTGTGTGCCAAACCTTTCAATGTGATCTGTGACACCAATTTGTCTTTCTAAAATAACGTTGTTGATTTTGTGAAGGAGTCACTCTCATGACTCATTGAGTGATGCCATTGACTGCACAGTCCCTGCCACGCAATCTGTATATGTCACATTTTGAGATTGCCTTGGAAACCTTACTGGGCAGGTACTAAAAAAAGTACCTGTAACCAGGTACTATCACCTAATGGAAACTTTAAAGACCGAGTTGAGTCAAGTTAAGCCAAGCTAGGTAGGTGCAAGTGGAAAAGGGCTATTAGAGATCACAAAGTCTGATCGAAATTGAGGCCATTCAATTTCGGTGTAAAGACGTTAAACTACATATGTGAAGGTCTCATAATGGTTTCACCTGAAACCTCTGCTGATAATTACCCACGCCTTTTTCCACCCTTGGGTCATGTGATGTGTTTCATAGTTGTTCAACGACCCTGTTAAAGACAACCCGCTCTGGGTTTTAAATACCTGGGACTCTCCAACGTTTAGTTTTAGATCTAACGAAGGTTCTCAGAGGAGAGGTGAAAGGTCTTCAAGGCACTTAGAGAATTCGAGCTGCTTTCTTTCAAAGCTCATCAGACTACCATGACGTGGATGACTGGGAACCCTTTTTTCTCATTTACTGTGTGCAGTCCCTCTGGAGTCATCCCTGTTGGAGCTTGTCAGTAGCAAAGTCCTGAAGGTACAAAAATGAATACTGAACAGAGCTTAACACCATTCCTGCTTGAATTTGAAGGCCGATTTAAGTCTATCCTTTCAGAGTTGCAGACTTGAACGCAGGCCTCCTGTGGCTCGTTGGTCTAGGCGTATGATTCTCGCTTCGGGTGCGAGAGGTCCCGGGTTCAAATCCCGGACGAGCCCCCTTAAACTCACAAGCTCTTAGCTTCATGGAATTCTTTGCTAAGACACATTCCTTCTGGGGCATTGTAAATGTGTTGTGTGCCAAATGACTCAATGTGATCTGTGACACCAATTAGTCTTTCTAAAATAATGTTTTCGATTTTGTGAATGAGTCAGTCTCATGACTCATTGAGTGATGCCATTGACTGCACAGTCCCTGCCACGCAATCTGTATATGTCACATTTTGAGATTGCCTTGGAAACCTTACTGGGCAGGTACTAAAATATACCTGTTACCAGGTACTATCACCTAATGGAAACTCTAAAGATCGAGCTGAGTCAAGTTAAGCCAAGCTAGGTAGGTGCAAGTGGAAAACGGCTATTAGAGATCACAAAGTCTGATCGAAATTGAGGCCATTCAATTTCGGTGTAAAGACGTTAAACTACATATGTGAAGGTCTCATAATGGTTTCACCTGAAACCTCTGCTGATAATCACCCACGCCTTTTTTCCACCCCTTGGCTCATGTGATGTGTTTCATAGTTGGTCAACGACCCTGGTAAAGACAACCCCCTCTGGGGTTTAAATACCTGGGACTCTCCAACGTTTAGTTTTAGATCTAACGAAGGTTCTCAGAGGAGAGGTGAAAGGTCTTCAAGGCACTTAGAGAATTCCAGCTGCTTTCTTTCAAAGCTCATCAGACTACCATGACGTGGATGACTGGGAACCCTTTTTTCTCATTCACTGTGTGCAGTCCCTCTGGAGTCATCCCTGTTGGAGCTTGTCAGTAGCAAAGGCCTGAAGGTACAAAAATGAATACTGAAGAGAGCTTAACACCAATCCTGCTTGAATTTGAAGGCCGATATAAGTCTATCCTTTCAGAGTTGCAGACTTGAACGTAGGCCTCCTGTGGCTCGTTGGTCTAGGCGTATGATTCTTGCTTAGGGTGCGAGAGGTCCCGGGTTCAAATCCCGGATGAGCCCCCTTAAACTCACAATCTCTTAGCTTCATGGAATTCTTTGCTAAGACACATTCCTTCTGGGGCATTGTAAATGTGTTGTGTGCCAAACCATTCAATGTGATCTGTGACACCAATTTGTCTTTCTAAAATAACGTTTTTGATTTTGTGAAAGAGTCACTCGCATGACTCATTGAGTGATGCCATTGACTGCACAGTCCCTGCCACGCAATCTGTATATGTCACATTTTGAGATTGCCTTGGAAACCTTACTGGGCAGGTACTAAAAAAATACCTATAACCAGGTACTATCACCTAATGGAAACTTTAAAGATCGAGCTGAGTCAAGTTAAGCCAAGCTAGGTAGGTGCAAGTGGAAAAGGGCTATTAGAGATCACAAAGTCTGATCGAAATTGAGGCCATTCAATTTCGGTGTAAAGACGTTAAACTACATATGTGAAGGTCTCATAATGGTTTCACCTGAAACCTCTGCTGATAATTACCCACGCCTTTTTTCCACCCTTGGCTCATGTGATGTGTTTCATAGTTGGTCAACGACCCTGGTAAAGACAACCCGCTCTGGGTTTTAAATACCTGGGACTCTCCAACGTTTAGTTTTAGATCTAACGAAGGTTCTCAGAGGAGAGGTGAAAGGTCTTCAAGGCACTTAGAGAATTCCAGCTGCTTTCTTTCAAAGCTCATCAGACTACCATGACGTGGATGACTGGGAACCCTTTTTTCTCATTCACTGTGTGCAGTCCCTCTGGAGTCATCCCTGTTGGAGCTTGTCAGTAGCAAAGGCCTGAAGGTACAAAAATGAATACTGAAGAGAGCTTAACACCATTCCTGCTTGAATTTGAAGGCCAATATAAGTCTATCCTTTCAGAGTTGCAGACTTGAACGCAGGCCTCCTGTGGCTCGTTGGTCTAGGCGTATGATTCTCGCTTAGGGTGCGAGAGGTCCCGGGTTCAAATCCCGGACGAGCCCCCTTAAACTCACAAGCTCTTAGCTTCATGGAATTCTTTGCTAAGACACATTCCTTCTGGGGCATTGTAAATGTGTTGTGTGCCAAACCATTCAATGTGATGTGTGACAACAATTTGTCTTTCTAAAATAACGTTTTTGATTTTGTGAAAGAGTCACTCTCATGACTCATTGAGTGATGCCATTGATTGCACAGTCCCTGCCACGCAATCTGTATATGTCACATTTTGAGATTGCCTTGGAAACCTTACTGGGCAGGTACTAAAATATACCTGTTACCAGGTACTATCACCTAATGGAAACTTTAAAGATCGGGCTGAGTCAAGTTAAGCCAAGCTAGGTAGGTGCAAGTGGAAAAGGGCTATTAGAGATCACAAAGTCTGATCGAAATTGAGGCCATTCAATTTCGGTGTAAAGACGTTAAACTACATATGTGAAGGTCTCATAATGGTTTCACCTGAAACCTCTGCTGATAATCACCCACGCCTTTTTTCCACCCCTTGGCTCATGTGATGTGTTTCATAGTTGGTCAACGACCCTGGTAAAGACAACCCCCTCTGGGGTTTAAATACCTGGGACTCTCCAACGTTTAGTTTTAGATCTAACGAAGGTTCTCAGAGGAGAGGTGAAAGGTCTTCAAGGCACTTAGAGAATTCCAGCTGCTTTCTTTCAAAGCTCATCAGACTACCATGACGTGGATGACTGGGAACCCTTTTTTCTCATTCACTGTGTGCAGTCCCTCTGGAGTCATCCCTGTTGGAGCTTGTCAGTAGCAAAGGCCTGAAGGTACAAAAATGAATACTGAAGAGAGCTTAACACCAATCCTGCTTGAATTTGAAGGCCGATATAAGTCTATCCTTTCAGAGTTGCAGACTTGAACGTAGGCCTCCTGTGGCTCGTTGGTCTAGGCGTATGATTCTTGCTTAGGGTGCGAGAGGTCCCGGGTTCAAATCCCGGACGAGCCCCCTTAAACTCACAAGCTCTTAGCTTCATGGAATTCTTTGGTAAGACACATTCCTTCTGGGGCATTGTAAATGTGTTGTGTGCCAAACCATTCAATGTGATCTGTGACACCAATTTGTCTTTCTAAAATAACGTTTTTGATTTTGTGAAAGAGTCACTCTCATGACTCATTGAGTGATGCCATTGACTGCACAGTCCCTGCCACGCAATCTGTATATGTCACATTTTGAGATTGCCTTGGAAACCTTACTGGGCAGGTACTAAAAAAATACCTATAACCAGGTACTATCACCTAATGGAAACTTTAAAGATCGAGCTGAGTCAAGTTAAGCCAAGCTAGGTAGGTGCAAGTGGAAAAGGGCTATTAGAGATCACAAAGTCTGATCGAAATTGAGGCCATTCAATTTCAGTGTAAAGACGTTAAACTACATATGTGAAGGTCTCATAATGGTTTCACCTGAAACCTCAGCTGATAATCACCCACGCCTTTTTTCCACCCCTTGGCTCATGTGATGTGTTTCATAGTTGGTCAACGACCCTGGTAAAGACAACCCCCTCTGGGGTTTAAATACCTGGGACTCTCCAACGTTTAGTTTTAGATCTAACGAAGGTTCTCAGAGGAGAGGTGAAAGGTCTTCAAGGCACTTAGAGAATTCCAGCTGCTTTCTTTCAAAGCTCATCAGACTACCATGACGTGGATGACTGGGAACCCTTTTTTCTCATTCACTGTGTGCAGTCCCTCTGGAGTCATCCCTGTTGGAGCTTGTCAGTAGCAAAGGCCTGAAGGTACAAAAATGAATACTGAAGAGAGCTTAACACCAATCCTGCTTGAATTTGAAGGCCGATATAAGTCTATCCTTTCAGAGTTGCAGACTTGAACATAGGCCTCCTGTGGCTCGTTGGTCTAGGCGTATGATTCTTGCTTAGGGTGCGAGAGGTCCCGGGTTCAAATCCCGGACGAGCCCCCTTAAACTCACAAGCTCTTAGCTTCATGGAATTCTTTGCTAAGACACATTCCTTCTGGGGCATTGTAAATGTGTTGTGTGCCAAACCATTCAATGTGATCTGTGACACCAATTTGTCTTTCTAAAATAACGTTTTTGATTTTGTGAAAGAGTCACTCTCATGACTCATTGAGTGATGCCATTGATTGCACAGTCCCTGCCACGCAATCTGTATATGTCACATTTTGAGATTGCCTTGGAAACCTTACTGGGCAGGTACTAAAAAAATACCTGTAACCAGGTACTATCACCTAATGGAAACTCTAAAGATCGAGCTGAGTCAAGTTAAGCCAAGCTAGGTAGGTGCAAGTGGAAAAGGGCTATTAGAGATCACAAAGTCTGATCGAAATTGAGGCCATTCAATTTCGGTGTAAAGACGTTAAACTACATATGTGAAGGTCTCATAATGGTTTCACCTGAAACCCCTGCTGATAATCACCCACGCCTTTTTTCCACCCCTTGGCTCATGTGATGTGTTTCATAGTTGGTCAACGACCCTGGTAAAGACAACCCCCTCTGGGGTTTAAATAGCTGGGACTCTCCAACGTTTAGTTTTAGATCTAACGAAGGTTCTCAGAGGAGAGGTGAAAGGTCTTCAAGGCACTTAGAGAATTCCAGCTGCTTTCTTTCAAAGCTCATCAGACTACCATGACGTGGATGACTGGGAACCCTTTTTTCTCATTCACTGTGTGCAGTCCCTCTGGAGTCATCCCTGTTGGAGCTTGTCAGTAGCAAAGGCCTGAAGGTACAAAAATGAATACTGAAGAGAGCTTAAAAACATTCCTGCTTGAATTTGAAGGCCGATTTAAGTCTATCCTTTCAGAGTTGCAGACTTAAACGCAGGCTTCCTGTGGCTCGTTGGTCTAGGCGTATGATTCTCGCTTTGGGTGCGAGAGGTCCCGGGTTCAAATCCCGGACGAGCCCCCTTAAAATCACAAGCTCTAAGCTTCATGGAATTCTTTGGTAAGACACATTCCTTCTGGGGCATTGTAAATGTGTTGGGTGCCAAACCTTTCAATCAATCTTTATTTATAAAGCACTTTTCATACAGAAAAAATGTAGCACAAAGTGCTTTACATAGTTAAAAGCAGCCCACCCCACCCTCCAACTCACTCCCCACACTCTCAATACACATATATCCCCCCACACACACACACATACACACACGCGCACACTTAAAGAGTAAAAATTGGGCTGGGCTCGCATGAGCCAAGTGAGGAAACATTATAACAGAGAGCCGTCTGCACCGGGAGCCGGTCACAGACCGCAGCCTCCGGGCTGGGCACACAGCGGGAGGGAGGCAAAGGAGCCCCCCAACCAGGCTGAGAGGACCCCAGAGACCCAGCAGCCACGGTCAATAACAGCCCCGGTGCAGAGAGCGCCCTCCGAGGAAACACTGGAGATATGATGCAATACGATGTATACAGGGTAAAATGATAAAATAAATAAGAACAGGATACAATATAAATATAAATAGAGTAAGAAGATTAAAAAATGAATAAGAATAAAATCAAAAAATATTAGGTAAATCCTAAATTAATAATAGAATAACAGGATAGAATAAATAAGCATAAAATAAATAAACGCTAAGTAAAAGCTAAATTAAAAAGGTAGGTCTTGAGCCTGTTCTTAAAAACATGTACATTCTCTGCGGCCCTGAGCTCCTCCGGCAGGCTGTTCCACAGACGAGGACCATACCACTGAAAAGCTGCCTCTCCGTGAGTATGTGTCCTGACTTTAGGGACAATCAAAAGGCCAGTACCAGAGGACCTCAGGGTCCGCGAGGGTTCGTATGGTAAAAGCAGATCTGAGAGATAAGAAGGCCCAAGACCATTAAGACATTTAAAAACCAGTAAAAGAACTTTAAAATCGATCCTGAAACACACGGGGAGCCAGTGCAGCGATTCTAAAACCGGTGTAATGTGGGCCCGCCCTCTGGTCTTCGTCAGCACACGAGCTGCCGAGTTTTGCAAGAGTTGTAAAGGTGAAATATTCTTCTTAGGAAGACCAGAGAGCAGGGCATTACAGTAATCAATGCGACTGGTAATAAAAGCATGCATCAGCATCTCCGTGTTGGCCCGAGAGAGAATAGGGCGGACTCTGGCTATATTTTTTAGATGATAAAATCCAATTTTGGTTACATGTTTAACATGTGGGATAAAACCAAGCTCAGAGTCAAAAATAACACCCAGGTTTTTCACTTGTAGCGAAGGACATAGTGAAAATGCCTGTAATTTAGACAAGAGTTTCTCTCTCTGAGCCTCAGGACCAACAATTAAAACTTCAGTTTTGTCCTGGTTAAGCTGTAAAAAGTTTTCTGCCATCCAAGATCTTATATCCAAGACACAGTTAAAAAGGGCATCCATTGGTCTGGTGTCATCAGGAGACACGGAGATGTACAGCTGCGTGTCATCAGCGTAACTGTGGACGTTCACTCCATGCCTCCTGATGACACTGCCGAGAGGGAGCATATACAAATTAAAAAGTACAGGGCCTAGAACCGACCCTTGAGGCACACCACATGTCATTTTATGGATCTTAGAGGAGCATGTATCCATACTCACCATAAAAGATCTGTCAGAGAGATAGGAAGTGAACCAGTTGTGTACAGCACCAGAGAGGCCCACCATGTGTTTCAGTCTGTTTAAAAGAATAGCGTGGTCTACTGTATCAAAGGCTGCGCTTAGATCCAGTAGCACCAGGACTGAGAGCTTTTGGGCGTCCCAGTTACATCTAAGATCATTTAAAACCTTTAGGAGAGCCGTCTCTGTGCTGTGGTTCACCCTAAATCCAGACTGGAGTATCTCCAGGATCTGTCTATCATTGAGAAAATCAGTAATCTGAGTAAAAACAAGTTTTTCTAAGACTTTACTTAAAAATGGTAAGTTGGATACAGGTCTGTAGTTATTAAAATCATTACAATCCAAATTGCTCTTCTTCAGAAGGGGCCTCACCACCGCCATTTTAAAGGCAGCAGGGAAGACACCCAACTGAAGAGAGCAATTCATCATGTATAAAAGCTCAGCCTCAAAAAATCCATAAAGTGTTTTAAAGAGTGAAGAAGGAATTGGATCTAAAAGACATGTGGTGGGTCTCACTGTGGAGAAAACCTTCTGAAAGTTCTCAGCATTAACCAGGACAAAGCTGTCCAGTGTCTCCTCAGGTACAATCGAGCCCTCAGATGTGTTTACAATCATATCGCGATTAGATAAAATATCAGATCTGATGGCGCTGATCTTTCCCCTGAAGTGGTCTGCAAACTGCTCACAGAGCGAGTCTGTGGGGGTTCTTTGGGAGCTTTTAAAATCAGGGTTAAATAAATGATCTATGGTGGAAAAGAGGACCTTGGGATTATTTTTGTTAATACTGATTATTTTGGCGAAGTATGAATTTCTTGACTTCCTTAATGTATTATTGTACATTTTAAGTTGCTCGGAAAATATTTGATGGTTGATATTATTTTTATTTTTCCTCCATCTCCTTTCTGCTGCCCTGCAATTTCTTTTGAGAGGACACACTCTGGACCTGGTCATCACCCATGGGCTGTCCACCAGCGTGTGTCCTCTGTTGTGAGTCGGCTGCGTGACGTGCTGGGTAAAATCCAAACAGTGAAGAATGTTTAAGAATTCTTTTGTTGCAGGGTCAGAAGGATTATCTATGTGCAGGTTAAAATCACCGGTTAAAATGATCATATTATATTTTGAATGTATGTTTGTTAAAAATTCTGAGAATACCTTGATAAAAGCAGCGCTGTCTTTAGGTGGTCTATAAATTGTGACAGATAAAACTGGAGGGCTGCTGAAAACAATAGCATGGAATTCAAAAGTGGTAAAATGATCAAATAAAATTTGTTTGGTGGTGAGTGTGTTGTTGGCTAAAGATGCAGTCCCACCACCTCTCTCACCACTTCTAATAGAAAAAGAGAAATTAAAATTTGGTGGGGAGGCCTCAGTGAGAACAACTGGTGCATCCGAGCCCAGCCATGTTTCAGTTAAAAATAAACAGTCAAGTTTATTATCTAAAATTAAATCATTAATAATAAAAGACTTGTTCGACAGAGAGCGTACATTTAAAAGTGCCATACTGATTGAGACTGGTGGATTATTGACAATAGAGTTGAATGGATGTTGATATTTTTGAAGAGGCCGGAGGTTATTAATGTTTTTGGAGTTGCTGGATTTATGATAATTCTGTTGCTCTCTGTTTGTGATTATGACGGGTATTGTGTTGACTGTGGGAGAGAAAGGTCCTAGTCCAGAGTTTTGTGTATTACTGTTAAAAGTGGAACAAATATAGGAGCTGGGACCAGGGGAACATCAGTCAGTGGCAGACAGTGGCGATGTGCGGGAGTGCTGTACGCCAAATGCCAAATTGGCGGACAGCAAACGGCGTCCCCAGGCGTTGAGGTGGAGCCCGTCTGCCCCAAAAAGATGCCTCCTCTCCCAGAAGGCATCAAAGTTGTTAATAAAACCCACGCCGTGGGAGACACAGGCAGAGGAAAGCCAGGTGTTAAGGCTGAGCAGCCGGCTGAAACGGCCTATCCCTCTGCCACAGGTGGGGGTGGGCCCAGAGATAAAAGCACTCACCTGCAACTGACCAAGAAGGCTGAAGAGTTCGAGGAAGTCCAACTTCAGCAGCTCAGATTGCTGTTTGGGGATATCATTGGTGCCGATGTGGATGATGAGCCGGTTAACCTGTGGGTGGGATGCCAGAATGTTGGGAATTCTGTCCACTATGTCAACAACAGTGGCTCCCGGGAACGACAGCGTGAGCGCCCCCCTCATCCGCACGTTCCTGACGATGGAATCCCCGAGGACCAGCGTGGAGAGAGGAGGTGCCACCGAGGGCTGTTGGCCATCTGAGACGCCCGCGCCGCGACACCGGGGGTGTTCAGATGGAGATGCGCCAGCCGGACTGCGTGAGTGACTCCCAGGTAGCCGCGCCGTGGGTCCTCTTCTCCGAGGAGCCGGGGTAAAGCACAGCTCTCCGCGGTGAGTTTGCACCACAGCGTCGGGTTGCCCGCCGCGGCTCCGGGGGCGTAGTGGTGGAGATGGCGCAGACCTCAGTGACACAGCGGGATGGCGAGGGCTAGCGGTCAGAGGAGGAAAGTCCACAGGATCCAGGACATTGAATTTATTCTCCAATACTACCGCACCGGAGGGGTGAGGGTGCGAGAGACGGATCCTCCTGCCCCCTCTGCAGCCACCACGCGTCTCAACCATGGTCCATGGCGCTGGTTGGAGTGGAGTGGAGCTGACCAGAGCCTTGGGTCTGGCCCCTAGCTGAAACCAGGAGTTCTCGTCCTTGGCAGAAGCACCAGCGACGCAAGTTGAGAGCCTGTGTTGACTGTTGGGGGGATCTTGGGACACAGCAGCTGGATGGTGCACTGTGTCGGCTAGCTCAGCGCTAGTAGCGGTGGTTTGAGCTTTGCCAAGGAGGATCGTGTCAAGTTCGCATTCAGCCCCCTGAATTTGGTATAGCGTGGATATCCTTTGCTCCAGCTTGATCACTTGTTGACTCAGGTTGATGCAGCTTTCACAGCTGGATGTTGAGGTAAGTGGTGCCATTCCGGAATCTCGTACCGGCGACAGCATCAAAAACAAAAACAGACACTGCCACTTTAGCTTACGTTAGCTAAAAAGTCAGTCGTGACGCAGCAAGAAAAGAGTTTTCAGATCAATATCCAGCAAATGCAAAACCAAGCTTTCGTCAGCCTTGATAACTTTTAGCCGAGCAAAATATCACAGATCCGCACGGAGGTTACGGTGGAAGTCTACCTCCTCTTCATGTCACTTCATGTGACATGTGAAATGGCTTCCCAATGATCAGTGTGGGTCATCCTTCACCACTGCAGGTCAGCTTAAAAGACACAAACAAGTCCACACAGGAGAGAAACCATACAAGTGATGTGTGACACCAATTTGTCTTTCTAAAATAACGTTTTTGATTTTGTGAAAGAGTCACTCTCATGACTCATTGAGTGATGCCATTGACTGCACAGTCCCTGCCACGCAATCTGTATATGTCACATTTTGAGATTGCCTTGGAAACCTTACTGGGCAGGTACTAAAATATACCTGTTACCAGGTACTATCACCTAATGGAAACTCTAAAGATCGAGCTGAGTCAAGTTAAGCCAAGCTAGGTAGGTGCAAGTGGAAAAGGGCTATTAGAGATCACAAAGTCTGATCGAAATTGAGGCCATTCAATTTCGGTGTAAAGACGTTAAACTACATATGTGAAGGTCTCATAATGGTTTCACCTGAAACCTCTGCTGATAATTACCCACGCCTTTTTTCCACCCTTGGCTCATGTGATGTGTTTCATAGTTGGTCAACGACCCTGGTAAAGACAACCCGCTCTGGGTTTTAAATACCTGGGACTCTCCAACGTTTAGTTTTAGATCTAACGAAGGTTCTCAGAGGAGAGGTGAAAGGTCTTCAATGCACTTAGAGAATTCCAGCTGCTTTCTTTCAAAGCTCATCAGACTACCATGACGTGGATGACTGGGAACCCTTTTTTCTCATTTACTGTGTGCAGTCCCTCTGGAGTCATCCCTGTTGGAGCTTGTCAGTAGCAAAGTCCTGAAAGTACAAAAATGAATACTGAAGAGAGCTTAAAATCATTCCTGCTTGAATTTGAAGGCCGATTTAAGTCTATCCTTTCAGAGTTGAAGAGTTAAGCACATGCTACCTGTGGCTCGTTGGTCTAGGCGTATGATTCTGGCTTAGGGTGCGAGAGGTCCTGAGTTCAAATCCCGGACGAGTCCCCTTAAAATCACAAGCTCTTAGCTTCATGGAATTCTTTGGTAAGACACATTCCTTCTGGGCCATTGTAAATGTGTTGTGTGCCAAACCTTTCAATGTGATCTGTGACACCAATTTGTCTTTCTAAAATAACGTTGTTGATTTTGTGAAGGAGTCACTCTCATGACTCATTGAGTGATGCCATTGACTGCACAGTCCCTGCCACGCAATCTGTATATGTCACATTTTGAGATTGCCTTGGAAACCTTACTGGGCAGGTACTAAAAAAAGTACCTGTAACCAGGTACTATCACCTAATGGAAACTTTAAAGACCGAGTTGAGTCAAGTTAAGCCAAGCTAGGTAGGTGCAAGTGGAAAAGGGCTATTAGAGATCACAAAGTCTGATCGAAATTGAGGCCATTCAATTTCGGTGTAAAGACGTTAAACTACATATGTGAAGGTCTCATAATGGTTTCACCTGAAACCTCTGCTGATAATTACCCACGCCTTTTTCCACCCTTGGGTCATGTGATGTGTTTCATAGTTGTTCAACGACCCTGTTAAAGACAACCCGCTCTGGGTTTTAAATACCTGGGACTCTCCAACGTTTAGTTTTAGATCTAACGAAGGTTCTCAGAGGAGAGGTGAAAGGTCTTCAAGGCACTTAGAGAATTCGAGCTGCTTTCTTTCAAAGCTCATCAGACTACCATGACGTGGATGACTGGGAACCCTTTTTTCTCATTTACTGTGTGCAGTCCCTCTGGAGTCATCCCTGTTGGAGCTTGTCAGTAGCAAAGTCCTGAAGGTACAAAAATGAATACTGAAGAGAGCTTAACACCATTCCTGCTTGAATTTGAAGGCCGATTTAAGTCTATCCTTTCAGAGTTGCAGACTTGAACGCAGGCCTCCTGTGGCTCGTTGGTCTAGGCGTATGATTCTCGCTTCGGGTGCGAGAGGTCCCGGGTTCAAATCCCGGACGAGCCCCCTTAAACTCACAAGCTCTTAGCTTCATGGAATTCTTTGCTAAGACACATTCCTTCTGGGGCATTGTAAATGTGTTGTGTGCCAAATGACTCAATGTGATCTGTGACACCAATTAGTCTTTCTAAAATAACGTTTTCGATTTTGTGAATGAGTCAGTCTCATGACTCATTGAGTGATGCCATTGACTGCACAGTCCCTGCCACGCAATCTGTATATGTCACATTTTGAGATTGCCTTGGAAACCTTACTGGGCAGGTACTAAAATATACCTGTTACCAGGTACTATCACCTAATGGAAACTCTAAAGATCGAGCTGAGTCAAGTTAAGCCAAGCTAGGTAGGTGCAAGTGGAAAACGGCTATTAGAGATCACAAAGTCTGATCGAAATTGAGGCCATTCAATTTCGGTGTAAAGACGTTAAACTCCATATGTTAAGGTCTCATAATGGTTTCACCTGAAACCTCTGCTGATAATCACCCACGCCTTTTTTCCACCCCTTGGCTCATGTGATGTGTTTCATAGTTGTTCAACGACCCTGATAAAGACAACCCACTCTGGGTTTTAAATACCTGGGACTCTCCAACGTTTAGTTTTAGATCTAACGAAGGTTCTCAGAGGAGAGGTGAAAGGTCTTCAAGGCACTTAGAGAATTCCAGCTGCTTTCTTTCAAAGCTCATCAGACTACCATGACGTGGATGACTGGGAACCCTTTTTTCTCATTCACTGTGTGCAGTCCCTCTGGAGTCATCCCTGTTGGAGCTTGTCAGTAGCAAAGGCCTGAAGGTACAAAAATGAATACTGAAGAGAGCTTAAAAACATTCCTGCTTGAATTTGAAGGCCGATTTAAGTCTATCCTTTCAGAGTTGCAGACTTGAACGCAGGCCTCCTGTGGCTCGTTGGTCTAGGCGTATGATTCTTGCTTAGGGTACGAGCCCCCTTAAACTCACAAGCTCTTAGCTTCATGGAATTCTTTGCTAAGACACATTCCTTCTGGGGCATTGTAAATGTGTTGTGTGCCAAACCATTCAATGTGATGTGTGACACCAATTTGTCTTTCTAAAATAACGCTTTTGATTTTGTGAAAGAGTCACTCTCATGACTCATTGAGTGATGCCATTGATTGCACAGTCCCTGCCACGCAATCTGTATATGTCACATTTTGAGATTGCCTTGGAAACCTTACTGGGCAGGTACTAAAAAAATACCTGTAACCAGGTACTATCACCTAATGGAAACTCTAAAGATCGAGCTGAGTCAAGTTAAGCCAAGCTAGGTAGGTGCAAGTGGAAAAGGGCTATTAGAGATCACAAAGTCTGATCGAAATTGAGGCCATTCAATTTCGGTGTAAAGACGTTAAACTACATATGTGAAGGTCTCATAATGGTTTGACCTTTGCTGATAATTACCCACACCTTTTTTCCACCCCTTGGCTCATGTGATGTGTTTCATAGTTGGTTAACGACCCTGGTAAAGACAACCCCCTCTGGGGTTTAAATACCTGGGACTCTCCAACGTTTAGTTTTAGATCTAACGAAGGTTCTCAGAGGAGAGGTGAAAGGTCTTCAAGGCACTTAGAGAATTCCAGCTGCTTTCTTTCAAAGCTCATCAGACTACCATGACGTGGATGACTGGGAACCCTTTTTTCTCATTCACTGTGTGCAGTCCCTCTGGAGTCATCCCTGTTGGAGCTTGTCAGTAGCAAAGTCCTGAAGGTACAAAAATGAATACTGAAGAGAGCTTAAAAACATTCCTGCTTGAATTTGAAGGCCGATTTAAGTCTATCCTTTCAGAGTTGCAGACTTAAACGCAGGCTTCCTGTGGCTCGTTGGTCTAGGCGTATGATTCTCGCTTTGGGTGCGAGAGGTCCCGGGTTCAAATCCCGGACGAGCCCCCTTAAAATAACAAGCTGTTAGCTTCATGGAATTCTTTGGTAAGACACATTCCTTCTGGGGCATTGTAAATGTGTTGTGTGCCAAACCTTTCAATGTTATGTGTGACACCAATTTGTCTTTCTAAAATAACGTTTTTGATTTTGTGAAGGAGTCACTCTCATGACCCATTGAGTGATGCCATTGACTGCACAGTCCCTGCCACGCAATCTGTATATGTCACATTTTGAGATTGCCTTGGAAACCTTACTGGGCAGGTACTAAAATATACCTGTTACCAGGTACTATCACCTAATGGAAACTTTAAAGATCGGGCTGAGTCAAGTTAAGCCAAGCTAGGTAGGTGCAAGTGGAAAAGGGCTATTAGAGATCACAAAGTCTGATCGAAATTGAGGCCATTCAATTTCGGTGTAAAGACGTTAAACTACATATGTGAAGGTCTCATAATGGTTTCACCTGAAACCTCTGCTGATAATTACCCACGCCTTTTTTCCACCCTTGGGTCATGTGATGTGTTTCATAGTTGGTCAACGACCCTGGTAAAGATAACCCCCTCTGGGGTTTAAATACCTGGGACTCTCCAACGTTTAGTTTTAGATCTAACGAAGGTTCTCAGAGGAGAGGTGAAAGGTCTTCAAGGCACTTAGAGAATTCCAGCTGCTTTCTTTCAAAGCTCATCAGACTACCATGACGTGGATGACTGGGAACCCTTTTTTCTCATTCACTGTGTGCAGTCCCTCTGGAGTCATCCCTGTTGGAGCTTGTCAGTAGCAAAGGCCTGAAGGTACAAAAATGAATACTGAAGAGAGCTTAACACCAATCCTGCTTGAATTTGAAGGCCGATATAAGTCTATCCTTTCAGAGTTGCAGACTTGAACGTAGGCCTCCTGTGGCTCGTTGGTCTAGGCGTATGATTCTCGCTTAGGGTGCGAGAGGTCCCGGGTTCAAATCCCGGATGAGCCCCCTTAAACTCACAATCTCTTAGCTTCATGGAATTCTTTGCTAAGACACATTCCTTCTGGGGCATTGTAAATGTGTTGTGTGCCAAACGACTCAATGTGATGTGTGACACCAATTTGTCTTTCTAAAATAACCTTTTTGATTTTGTGAAGGAGTCACTCTCATGACCCATTGAGTGATGCCATTGACTGCACAGTCCCTGCCACGCAATCTGTATATGTCACATTTTGAGATTGCCTTGGAAACCTTACTGGGCAGGTACTAAAATATACCTGTTACCAGGTACTGTCACCTAATGGAAACTTTAAAGATCGAGCTGAGTCAAGTTAAGCCAAGCTAGGTAGGTGCAAGTGGAAAAGGGCTATTAGAGATCACAAAGTCTGATCGAAATTGAGGCCATTCAATTTCGGTGTAAAGACGTTAAACTACATATGTGAAGGTCTCATAATGGTTTCACCTGAAACCTCTGCTGATAATCACCCACGCCTTTTTTCCACCCCTTGGCTCATGTGATGTGTTTCATAGTTGGTCAACGACCCTGGTAAAGACAACCCCCTCTGGGGTTTAAATACCTGGGACTCTCCAACGTTTAGTTTTAGATCTAACGAAGGTTCTCAGAGGAGAGGTGAAAGGTCTTCAAGGCACTTAGAGAATTCCAGCTGCTTTCTTTCAAAGCTCATCAGACTACCATGACGTGGATGACTGGGAACCCTTTTTTCTCATTCACTGTGTGCAGTCCCTCTGGAGTCATCCCTGTTGGAGCTTGTCAGTAGCAAAGGCCTGAAGGTACAAAAATGAATACTGAAGAGAGCTTAACACCAATCCTGCTTGAATTTGAAGGCCGATATAAGTCTATCCTTTCAGAGTTGCAGACTTGAACGTAGGCCTCCTGTGGCTCGTTGGTCTAGGCGTATGATTCTCGCTTAGGGTGCGAGAGGTCCCGGGTTCAAATCCCGGATGAGCCCCCTTAAACTCACAATCTCTTAGCTTCATGGAATTCTTTGCTAAGACACATTCCTTCTGGGGCATTGTAAATGTGTTGTGTGCCAAACCATTCAATGTGATCTGTGACACCAATTTGTCTTTCTAAAATAACGTTTTTGATTTTGTGAAAGAGTCACTCTCATGACTCATTGAGTGATGCCATTGACTGCACAGTCCCTGCCACGCAATCTGTATATGTCACATTTTGAGATTGCCTTGGAAACCTTACTGGGCAGGTACTAAAAAAATACCTATAACCAGGTACTATCACCTAATGGAAACTTTAAAGATCGAGCTGAGTCAAGTTAAGCCAAGCTAGGTAGGTGCAAGTGGAAAAGGGCTATTAGAGATCACAAAGTCTGATCGAAATTGAGGCCATTCAATTTCGGTGTAAAGACGTTAAACTACATATGTGAAGGTCTCATAATGGTTTCACCTGAAACCTCTGCTGATAATCACCCACGCCTTTTTTCCACCCCTTGGCTCATCTGATGTGTTTCATAGTTGGTCAACGACCCTGGTAAAGACAACCCCCTCTGGGGTTTAAATACCTGGGACTCTCCAACGTTTAGTTTTAGATCTAACGAAGGTTCTCAGAGGAGAGGTGAAAGGTCTTCAAGGCACTTAGAGAATTCCAGCTGCTTTCTTTCAAAGCTCATCAGACTACCATGACGTGGATGACTGGGAACCCTTTTTTCTCATTCACTGTGTGCAGTCCCTCTGGAGTCATCCCTGTTGGAGCTTGTCAGTAGCAAAGGCCTGAAGGTACAAAAATGAATACTGAAGAGAGCTTAACACCAATCCTGCTTGAATTTGAAGGCCGATATAAGTCTATCCTTTCAGAGTTGCAGACTTGAACGTAGGCCTCCTGTGGCTCGTTGGTCTAGGCGTATGATTCTTGCTTAGGGTGCGAGAGGTCCCGGGTTCAAATCCCGGACGAGCCCCCTTAAACTCACAAGCTCTTAGCTTCATGGAATTCTTTGCTAAGACACATTCCTTCTGGGGCATTGTAAATGTGTTGTGTGCCAAACCATTCAATGTGATGTGTGACACCAATTTGTCTTTCTAAAATGACGTTTTTGATTTTGTGAAAGAGTCACTCTCATGACTCATTGAGTGATGCCATTGACTGCACAGTCCCTGCCACGCAATCTGTATATGTCACATTTTGAGATTGCCTTGGAAACCTTACTGGGCAGGTACTAAAATATACCTATTACCAGGTACTATCACCTAATGGTAAGGTAAGGTAAGGTAACTTTATTTATACCTAAAGGCAAGGTAAATTTGCTTTACAGAAAAATGACAGCATTTGACATCCCTTTAAAAACACACATACCTAGTAAATATATAAAACTCACTGTGACACATACTTTAATATTTCGAATCAAAAACAGTTCTTATTTAATTCAGTGACAGCAACGGCGACAAAGCTATTTTTATAACGCTTTGTCCTGCATCTTGGAAATAGAAACCTCCGTCCTGAAGGAAGAAGCTGAAATTCACCCCTTAGAGGATGGGAACCATTTTTAAGGATTGATAAAGCCATCCTCTGTACCTGCTTAGAGTACAGGGAGGCTAAACAAGACTGTGGCTCACCTATCAGACGACTGGACCATCTCACTATCTGATTTAGAGAGTTTTTCTCTGTGACAGAGGTCTGACCAAACCATGCCACCAAACAAAAGGATAAAACGGACTCAATAAAAGAACGATAAAACAAAGTTAAAATTTTTTGGTCAATGTGGAAATGAACAAGTTTCCTAAGGCAATAAAGGTGCTGGTGACCCTTTTTACAAACTGATTTGCAATTTTGATCAAAGTTCAGTTTTTCATTTATTATGGTCCAAAGATATTTATATGATTGTACTTGCTCTATTTTCTGACCTTTAATTAAAGTGACTCCGTGCCCATTTTGTTGTTTCCTAAAATCAACAACCATGTCTTTTGTTTTAGATATGTTCAGCTGGAGATAAGACTCCTCACACCACTGAACAAAGTCATCAATGACTGGACCGTGGTTAATTTCACCCTCTTTCAGTAAGCTGACAATAACAGAGTCATCTGCATATTTAATAATGACCCTGTTTTCATGTCTGCCCTGACACATGTTTGTATAGAGAGTGAATAATAAGGGCGATAGGACGCAGCCTTGAGGAGAACCTGTGGAGGAGAACACTGGGTCAGACAGAACCCCATTTATTCTCACTCTTTGTGACCTGTCAGTTAGAAAATCTAAAATCCAGCCCACCAGGTTTTTCCTGATTTCAAACTGTTCTAAAAGTCTTTTAATTAAAATATGGGGCTGTATTGTATTAAAAGCCGAAGAAAAATCAATGAAAAGAAGTCTTGCAAAAGTCCCTTTACTCTCTACATGTTTAAGAATTAGATTTAGTAAAGTCAAAAGTGCGTCCTCCACTCCTCTGTTGGGCCTGTATGCAAACTGCATTGGATCCAGCTGACCTTCAGTCTCTTTCATAATCACATTTCTGATGATTTTTTCAAAGACTTTCATGACAACTGAAGTGAGGGCAACAGGCCTGAAGTCGTTTAGAATTTTTGGACGACTAGATTTAGGGACAGGAACCACGACTGCTTCTTTCCAAAGAGAGGGCACATGTTGTGTTTGCAAGGATTTGTTAAAAATAACCTGAAATATAGGACTGAGTTCATCAGCACAAGATTTAATTAGGCGGCCACTAATATTATCAGGACCCTGGCTCTTATTCACATTGACTGTATGAAAGGCCTTTTTAACATCGCTGAGTTCAATGATAAAGTGCTGAGTATCTCTCAGTTTCTGTTTCAGTTCCAAAATATCCTCGCTAAAATCAGAAGAACTAAAACGAGCATAAAACATGTTTAAAGCATTTGCAAAATCTCTGTCTGAATTAAAACCATCTAAAATGACCTGACTGCTGCTCTGGGGATTTTGAAACCCTGCTATGGTTTTCATACAAGTCCAGGCAGACCCCAAATTTTTTGCAGCAAATTTGCTTTCAAGAAGGTTTTTGTAGCTCTGTTTTGCTTTCAAGATCTCGATTTTCATTTCCTTGGTGGCTGTCTGAAAATCGGTAACAGCCCCCTCTTTAAAGGCCTGTCTCTTTTTCCTTAAACAGGATTTGACACTTTTAGTGACCCATGGCTTATTGTTAGCGTAAATTTTAACGCGCTTACGGGGTATAATCATGTCTTTACAAAATACTGCATAAGAGCTAGTAACATCCACCAAAGCATCGAGATCATCTCCACAAGACTGAATAAAAACTTCCCAATCTGTACACTTAAAACATTCCTGCAAGGTAAGCACAGATTCTTCTGACCATATGTCAACATCCTTAGTCTTTGTCTTCTCTCGTTTTAAGACAGTTTTATAGATGGGCAGAAGATGCACACAGTTATGGTCAGAAGATCCCAGAGGAGGAAGCGGGAGGGATTTATAAGCATTCTTCACCGATCCGTAACAGAGGTCCAACATTTTATCCCGTCTGGTAGGACAGGATACATATTGATACAGATTGCCCAAAGTTGATTTAAGGGAGACATGGTTAAAGTCCCCCATTATAAAGTTTGGTGCATCAGGAGAAAGCGCCTGCAGCTTCTGCACTACATCTGAAATGATGCTGCAAGGGGAGGCGGGGTGAGCCTTCGGGTGAATGTAAACTACGGTTATAAAAAGTTGTGGAAACTCACGAGGGAGATAAAAAGGGCGCAGTGACACGGATAAAAGTTCAACATCTGGTGTACAAATACATTCTCTAACAGTCACAGCGCTACAGTAACGTTTGTTCACATACAAGCATACTCCCCCTCCTTGAGATTTCCCTGTTACCCGTGCATCTCGATCCCGGCGGAAGGGAGCTCCAAAACCGTCGATTGAAAAATCGGCGTCCTGATCCAGCTCCGTCAGCCATGTCTCGGAAAAAGCCATTACACAGCTGTCCCTGAAGTCTTTCTGGAACCTGACGTTTCCCTGGAGTTCATCCAGTTTGTTCCTAAGAGACTGAACATTTCCAAGGATAACAGACGGCAGGGGAAACCGACTGACCTGTTGTCTCCTCATACGCAATTTAACACCTCCACGTCTCCCTCTTTTCCTCTTCCTCTTCTCACTCGTTCTGTTAGAGTCTTTATGTATAAAATCCGGTATACATGAGGTGAGGTCCTTACCATCATACGGTAAGTTAAGTTGTAACAGTTGGTCGCGGGAGTAAACAATCCTCAGCTGACTCACGGCCTCGCCCACCTCATTGGAAACGAGCCAGCATAATAGAAATCCAACCAAAATGAAGAAGAAAGAATCCATGACGTTCTCACTGTTGTGGAGCGTGTGTCACTTTGTAAGAAACTGTCACTTCTTTCAACCAAAACACACGGCAACAAATAAAACCGAAAGAAATAATAAAAACTTAAAAACTTAGGATGCCAAGCTCTCACTCACTGCCGGTCGCTGCGTGCGCATGCGCCCAAGAACCAATATCAGTCTGGGGTGGGAATGGAAACTCTAAAGATCGAGCTGAGTCAAGTTAAGCCAAGCTAGGTAGGTGCAAGTGGAAAAGGGCTATTAGAGATCACAAAGTCTGATCGAAATTGAGGCCATTCAATTTCGGTGTAAAGACGTTAAACTCCATATGTGAAGGTCTCATAATGGTTTCACCTGAAACCTCTGCTGATAATTACCCACACCTTTTTTCCACCCCTTGGCTCATGTGATGTGTTTCATAGTTGTTCAACGACCCTGATAAAGACAACCCACTCTGGGTTTTAAATACCTGGGACTCTCCAACATTTAGTTTTAGATCTAACGAAGGTTCTCAGAGGAGAGGTGAAAGGTCTTCAAGGCACTTAGAGAATTCCAGCTGCTTTCTTTCAAAGCTCATCAGACTACCATGACGTGGATGACTGGGAACCCTTTTTTCTCATTCACTGTGTGCAGTCCCTCTGGAGTCATCCCTGTTGGAGCTTGTCAGTAGCAAAGGCCTGAAGGTACAAAAATGAATACTGAAGAGAGCTTAACACCATTCCTGCTTGAATTTGAAGGCCGATTTAAGTCTATCCTTTCAGAGTTGCAGACTTGAACGCAGGCCTCCTGTGGCTCGTTGGTCTAGGCGTATGATTTTTGCTTAGGGTGCGAGAGGTCCCGGGTTCAAATCCCGGACGAGCCCCCTTAAACTCACAAGCTCTTAGCTTCATGGAATTCTTTGCTAAGACACATTCCTTCTGGGGCATTGTAAATGTGTTGTGTGCCAAACCATTCAATGTGATCTGTGACACCAATTTGTCTTTCTAAAATAACGTTTTTGATTTTGTGAAAGAGTCACTCTCATGACTCATTGAGTGATGCCATTGACTGCACAGTCCCTGCCACGCAATCTGTATATGTCACATTTTGAGATTGCCTTGGAAACCTTACTGGGCAGGTACTAAAAAAATACCTGTAACCAGGTACTATCACGTAATGGAAACTTTAAAGATCGAGCTGAGTCAAGTTAAGCCAAGCTAGGTAGGTGCAAGTGGAAAAGGGCTATTAGAGATCACAAAGTCTGATCGAAATTGAGGCCATTCAATTTCGGTGTAAAGACGTTAAACTACATATGTGAAGGTCTCATAATGGTTTGACCTCTGCTGATAATTACCCACACCTTTTTTCCACCCCTTGGCTCATGTGATGTGTTTCATAGTTGGTTAACGACCCTGGTAAAGACAACCCCCTCTGGGGTTTAAATACCTGGGACTCTCCAACGTTTAGTTTTAGATCTAACGAAGGTTCTCAGAGGAGAGGTGAAAGGTCTTCAAGGCACTTAGAGAATTCCAGCTGCTTTCTTTCAAAGCTCATCAGACTACCATGACGTGGATGACTGGGAACCCTTTTTTCTCATTCACTGTGTGCAGTCCCTCTGGAGTCATCCCTGTTGGAGCTTGTCAGTAGCAAAGTCCTGAAGGTACAAAAATGAATACTGAAGAGAGCTTAAAAACATTCCTGCTTGAATTTGAAGGCCGATTTAAGTCTATCCTTTCAGAGTTGCAGACTTAAACGCAGGCTTCCTGTGGCTCGTTGGTCTAGGCGTATGATTCTCGCTTTGGGTGCGAGAGGTCCCGGGTTCAAATCCCGGACGAGCCCCCTTAAAATCACAAGCTCTTAGCTTCATGGAATTCTTTGGTAAGACACATTCCTTCTGGGGCATTGTAAATGTGTTGTGTGCCAAACCTTTCAATGTTATGTGTGACACCAATTTGTCTTTCTAAAATAACGTTTTTGATTTTGTGAAGGAGTCACTCTCATGACCCATTGAGTGATGCCATTGACTGCACAGTCCCTGCCACGCAATCTGTATATGTCACATTTTGAGATTGCCTTGGAAACCTTACTGGGCAGGTACTAAAATATACCTGTTACCAGGTACTATCACCTAATGGAAACTTTAAAGATCGGGCTGAGTCAAGTTAAGCCAAGCTAGGTAGGTGCAAGTGGAAAAGGGCTATTAGAGATCACAAAGTCTGATCGAAATTGAGGCCATTCAATTTCGGTGTAAAGACGTTAAACTACAAATGTGAAGGTCTCATAATGGTTTCACCTGAAACCTCTGCTGATAATTACCCACGCCTTTTTTCCACCCTTGGGTCATGTGATGTGTTTCATAGTTGGTCAACGACCCTGGTAAAGACAACCCCCTCTGGGGTTTAAATACCTGGGACTCTCCAACGTTTAGTTTTAGATCTAACGAAGGTTCTCAGAGGAGAGGTGAAAGGTCTTCAAGGCACTTAGAGAATTCCAGCTGCTTTCTTTCAAAGCTCATCAGACTACCATGACGTGGATGACTGGGAACCCTTTTTTCTCATTCACTGTGTGCAGTCCCTCTGGAGTCATCCCTGTTGGAGCTTGTCAGTAGCAAAGGCCTGAAGGTACAAAAATGAATACTGAAGAGAGCTTAAAAACATTCCTGCTTGAATTTGAAGGCCGATTTAAGTCTATCCTTTCAGAGTTGCAGACTTAAACGCAGGCTTCCTGTGGCTCGTTGGTCTAGGCGTATGATTCTCGCTTTGGGTGCGAGAGGTCCCGGGTTCAAATCCCGGATGAGCCCCCTTAAAATCACAAGCTCTAAGCTTCATGGAATTCTTTGGTAAGACACATTCCTTCTGGGGCATTGTAAATGTGTTGGGTGCCAAACCTTTCAATCAATCTTTATTTATAAAGCACTTTTCATACAGAAAAAATGTAGCACAAAGTGCTTTACATAGTTAAAAGCAGCCCACCCCACCCTCCAACTCACTCCCCACACTCTCAATACACATATATCCCCCCACACACATACACACACGCGCACACTTAAAGAGTAAAAATTGGGCTGGGCTCGCATGAGCCAAGTGAGGAAACATTATAACAGAGAGCCGTCTGCACCGGGAGCCGGTCACAGACCGCAGCCTCCGGGCTGGGCACACAGCGGGAGGGAGGCAAAGGAGCCCCCCAACCAGGCTGAGAGGACCCCAGAGACCCAGCAGCCACGGTCAATAACAGCCCCGGTGCAGAGAGCGCCCTCCGAGGAAACACTGGAGATATGATGCAATACGATGTATACAGGGTAAAATGATAAAATAAATAAGAACAGGATACAATATAAATATAAATAGAGTAAGAAGATTAAAAAATGAATAAGAATAAAATCAAAAAATATTAGGTAAATCCTAAATTAATAATAGAATAACAGGATAGAATAAATAAGCATAAAATAAATAAACGCTAAGTAAAAGCTAAATTAAAAAGGTAGGTCTTGAGCCTGTTCTTAAAAACATGTACATTCTCTGCGGCCCTGAGCTCCTCCGGCAGGCTGTTCCACAGACGAGGACCATACCACTGAAAAGCTGCCTCTCCGTGAGTATGTGTCCTGACTTTAGGGACAATCAAAAGGCCAGTACCAGAGGACCTCAGGGTCCGCGAGGGTTCGTATGGTAAAAGCAGATCTGAGAGATAAGAAGGCCCAAGACCATTAAGACATTTAAAAACCAGTAAAAGAACTTTAAAATCGATCCTGAAACACACGGGGAGCCAGTGCAGCGATTCTAAAACCGGTGTAATGTGGGCCCGCCCTCTGGTCTTCGTCAGCACACGAGCTGCCGAGTTTTGCAAGAGTTGTAAAGGTGAAATATTCTTCTTAGGAAGACCAGAGAGCAGGGCATTACAGTAATCAATGCGACTGGTAATAAAAGCATGCATCAGCATCTCCGTGTTGGCCCGAGAGAGAATAGGGCGGACTCTGGCTATATTTTTTAGATGATAAAATCCAATTTTGGTTACATGTTTAACATGTGGGATAAAACCAAGCTCAGAGTCAAAAATAACACCCAGGTTTTTCACTTGTAGCGAAGGACATAGTGAAAATGCCTGTAATTTAGACAAGAGTTTCTCTCTCTGAGCCTCAGGACCAACAATTAAAACTTCAGTTTTGTCCTGGTTAAGCTGTAAAAAGTTTTCTGCCATCCAAGATCTTATATCCAAGACACAGTTAAAAAGGGCATCCATTGGTCTGGTGTCATCAGGAGACACGGAGATGTACAGCTGCGTGTCATCAGCGTAACTGTGGACGTTCACTCCATGCCTCCTGATGACACTGCCGAGAGGGAGCATATACAAATTAAAAAGTACAGGGCCTAGAACCGACCCTTGAGGCACACCACATGTCATTTTATGGATCTTAGAGGAGCATGTATCCATACTCACCATAAAAGATCTGTCAGAGAGATAGGAAGTGAACCAGTTGTGTACAGCACCAGAGAGGCCCACCATGTGTTTCAGTCTGTTTAAAAGAATAGCGTGGTCTACTGTATCAAAGGCTGCGCTTAGATCCAGTAGCACCAGGACTGAGAGCTTTTGGGCGTCCCAGTTACATCTAAGATCATTTAAAACCTTTAGGAGAGCCGTCTCTGTGCTGTGGTTCACCCTAAATCCAGACTGGAGTATCTCCAGGATCTGTCTATCATTGAGAAAATCAGTAATCTGAGTAAAAACAAGTTTTTCTAAGACTTTACTTAAAAATGGTAAGTTGGATACAGGTCTGTAGTTATTAAAATCATTACAATCCAAATTGCTCTTCTTCAGAAGGGGCCTCACCACCGCCATTTTAAAGGCAGCAGGGAAGACACCCAACTGAAGAGAGCAATTCATCATGTATAAAAGCTCAGCCTCAAAAAATCCATAAAGTGTTTTAAAGAGTGAAGAAGGAATTGGATCTAAAAGACATGTGGTGGGTCTCACTGTGGAGAAAACCTTCTGAAAGTTCTCAGCATTAACCAGGACAAAGCTGTCCAGTGTCTCCTCAGGTACAATCGAGCCCTCAGATGTGTTTACAATCATATCGCGATTAGATAAAATATCAGATCTGATGGCGCTGATCTTTCCCCTGAAGTGGTCTGCAAACTGCTCACAGAGCGAGTCTGTGGGGGTTCTTTGGGAGCTTTTAAAATCAGGGTTAAATAAATGATCTATGGTGGAAAAGAGGACCTTGGGATTATTTTTGTTAATACTGATTATTTTGGCGAAGTATGAATTTCTTGACTTCCTTAATGTATTATTGTACATTTTAAGTTGCTCGGAAAATATTTGATGGTTGATATTATTTTTATTTTTCCTCCATCTCCTTTCTGCTGCCCTGCAATTTCTTTTGAGAGGACACACTCTGGACCTGGTCATCACCCATGGGCTGTCCACCAGCGTGTGTCCTCTGTTGTGAGTCGGCTGCGTGACGTGCTGGGTAAAATCCAAACAGTGAAGAATGTTTAAGAATTCTTTTGTTGCAGGGTCAGAAGGATTATCTATGTGCAGGTTAAAATCACCGGTTAAAATGATCATATTATATTTTGAATGTATGTTTGTTAAAAATTCTGAGAATACCTTGATAAAAGCAGCGCTGTCTTTAGGTGGTCTGTAAACTGTGACAGATAAAACTGGAGGGCTGCTGAAAACAATAGCATGGAATTCAAAAGTGGTAAAATGATCAAATAAAATTTGTTTGGTGGTGAGTGTGTTGTTGGCTAAAGATGCAGTCCCACCACCTCTCTCACCACTTCTAATAGAAAAAGAGAAATTAAAATTTGGTGGGGAGGCCTCAGTGAGAACAACTGGTGCATCCGAGCCCAGCCATGTTTCAGTTAAAAATAAACAGTCAAGTTTATTATCTAAAATTAAATCATTAATAATAAAAGACTTGTTCGACAGAGAGCGTACATTTAAAAGTGCCATACTGATTGAGACTGGTGGATTATTGACAATAGAGTTGAATGGATGTTGATATTTTTGAAGAGGCCGGAGGTTATTAATGTTTTTGGAGTTGCTGGATTTATGATAATTCTGTTGCTCTCTGTTTGTGATTATGACGGGTATTGTGTTGACTGTGGGAGAGAAAGGTCCTAGTCCAGAGTTTTGTGTATTACTGTTAAAAGTGGAACAAATATAGGAGCTGGGACCAGGGGAACATCAGTCAGTGGCAGACAGTGGCGATGTGCGGGAGTGCTGTACGCCAAATGCCAAATTGGCGGACAGCAAACGGCGTCCCCAGGCGTTGAGGTGGAGCCCGTCTGCCCCAAAAAGATGCCTCCTCTCCCAGAAGGCATCAAAGTTGTTAATAAAACCCACGCCGTGGGAGACACAGGCAGAGGAAAGCCAGGTGTTAAGGCTGAGCAGCCGGCTGAAACGGCCTATCCCTCTGCCACAGGTGGGGGTGGGCCCAGAGATAAAAGCACTCACCTGCAACTGACCAAGAAGGCTGAAGAGTTCGAGGAAGTCCAACTTCAGCAGCTCAGATTGCTGTTTGGGGATATCATTGGTGCCGATGTGGATGATGAGCCGGTTAACCTGTGGGTGGGATGCCAGAATGTTGGGAATTCTGTCCACTATGTCAACAACAGTGGCTCCCGGGAACGACAGCGTGAGCGCCCCCCTCATCCGCACGTTCCTGACGATGGAATCCCCGAGGACCAGCGTGGAGAGAGGAGGTGCCACCGAGGGCTGTTGGCCATCTGAGACGCCCGCGCCGCGACACCGGGGGTGTTCAGATGGAGATGCGCCAGCCGGACTGCGTGAGTGACTCCCAGGTAGCCGCGCCGTGGGTCCTCTTCTCCGAGGAGCCGGGGTAAAGCACAGCTCTCCGCGGTGAGTTTGCACCACAGCGTCGGGTTGCCCGCCGCGGCTCCGGGGGCGTAGTGGTGGAGATGGCGCAGACCTCAGTGACACAGCGGGATGGCGAGGGCTAGCGGTCAGAGGAGGAAAGTCCACAGGATCCAGGACATTGAATTTATTCTCCAATACTACCGCACCGGAGGGGTGAGGGTGCGAGAGACGGATCCTCCTGCCCCCTCTGCAGCCACCACGCGTCTCAACCATGGTCCATGGCGCTGGTTGGAGTGGAGTGGAGCTGACCAGAGCCTTGGGTCTGGCCCCTAGCTGAAACCAGGAGTTCTCGTCCTTGGCAGAAGCACCAGCGACGCAAGTTGAGAGCCTGTGTTGACTGTTGGGGGGATCTTGGGACACAGCAGCTGGATGGTGCACTGTGTCGGCTAGCTCAGCGCTAGTAGCGGTGGTTTGAGCTTTGCCAAGGAGGATCGTGTCAAGTTCGCATTCAGCCCCCTGAATTTGGTATAGCGTGGATATCCTTTGCTCCAGCTTGATCACTTGTTGACTCAGGTTGATGCAGCTTTCACAGCTGGATGTTGAGGTAAGTGGTGCCATTCCGGAATCTCGTACCGGCGACAGCATCAAAAACAAAAACAGACACTGCCACTTTAGCTTACGTTAGCTAAAAAGTCAGTCGTGACGCAGCAAGAAAAGAGTTTTCAGATCAATATCCAGCAAATGCAAAACCAAGCTTTCGTCAGCCTTGATAACTTTTAGCCGAGCAAAATATCACAGATCCGCACGGAGGTTACGGTGGAAGTCTACCTCCTCTTCATGTCACTTCATGTGACATGTGAAATGGCTTCCCAATGATCAGTGTGGGTCATCCTTCACCACTGCAGGTCAGCTTAAAAGACACAAACGAGTCCACACAGGAGAGAAACCATACAAGTGATGTGTGACACCAATTTGTCTTTCTAAAATAACGTTTTTGATTTTGTGAAAGAGTCACTCTCATGACTCATTGAGTGATGCCATTGACTGCACAGTCCCTGCCACGCAATCTGTATATGTCACATTTTGAGATTGCCTTGGAAACCTTACTGGGCAGGTACTAAAATATACCTGTTACCAGGTACTATCACCTAATGGAAACTCTAAAGATCGAGCTGAGTCAAGTTAAGCCAAGCTAGGTAGGTGCAAGTGGAAAAGGGCTATTAGAGATCACAAAGTCTGATCGAAATTGAGGCCATTCAATTTCGGTGTAAAGACGTTAAACTACATATGTGAAGGTCTCATAATGGTTTCACCTGAAACCTCTGCTGATAATTACCCACGCCTTTTTTCCACCCTTGGCTCATGTGATGTGTTTCATAGTTGGTCAACGACCCTGGTAAAGACAACCCGCTCTGGGTTTTAAATACCTGGGACTCTCCAACGTTTAGTTTTAGATCTAACGAAGGTTCTCAGAGGAGAGGTGAAAGGTCTTCAATGCACTTAGAGAATTCCAGCTGCTTTCTTTCAAAGCTCATCAGACTACCATGACGTGGATGACTGGGAACCCTTTTTTCTCATTTACTGTGTGCAGTCCCTCTGGAGTCATCCCTGTTGGAGCTTGTCAGTAGCAAAGTCCTGAAAGTACAAAAATGAATACTGAAGAGAGCTTAAAATCATTCCTGCTTGAATTTGAAGGCCGATTTAAGTCTATCCTTTCAGAGTTGAAGAGTTAAGCACATGCTACCTGTGGCTTGTTGGTCTAGGCGTATGATTCTGGCTTAGGGTGCGAGAGGTCCTGAGTTCAAATCCCGGACGAGTCCCCTTAAAATCACAAGCTCCAAGCTTCATGGAATTCTTTGGTAAGACACATTCCTTCTGGGGCATTGTAAATGTGTTGTGTGCCAAACCTTTCAATGTGATCTGTGACACCAATTTGTCTTTCTAAAATAACGTTGTTGATTTTGTGAAGGAGTCACTCTCATGACTCATTGAGTGATGCCATTGACTGCACAGTCCCTGCCACGCAATCTGTATATGTCACATTTTGAGATTGCCTTGGAAACCTTACTGGGCAGGTACTAAAAAAAGTACCTGTAACCAGGTACTATCACCTAATGGAAACTTTAAAGATCGAGTTGAGTCAAGTTAAGCCAAGCTAGGTAGGTGCAAGTGGAAAAGGGCTATTAGAGATCACAAAGTCTGATCGAAATTGAGGCCATTCAATTTCGGTGTAAAGACGTTAAACTACATATGTGAAGGTCTCATAATGGTTTCACCTGAAACCTCTGCTGATAATTACCCACGCCTTTTTTCCACCCTTGGGTCATGTGATGTGTTTCATAGTTGGTCAACGACCCTGGTAAAGACAACCCGCTCTGGGGTTTAAATACCTGGGACTCTCCAACGTTTAGTTTTAGATCTAACGAAGGTTCTCAGAGGAGAGGTGAAAGGTCTTCAAGGCACTTAGAGAATTCCAGCTGCTTTCTTTCAAAGCTCATCAGACTACCATGACGTGGATGACTGGTAACCCTTTTTTCTCATTCACTGTGTGCAGTCCCTCTGGAGTCATCCCTGTTGGAGCTTGTCAGTAGCAAAGGCCTGAAGGTACAAAAATGAATACTGAAGAGAGCTTAACACCATTCCTGCTTGAATTTGAAGGCCAATATAAGTCTATCCTTTCAGAGTTGCAGACTTGAACGCAGGCCTCCTGTGGCTCGTTGGTCTAGGCGTATGATTCTTGCTTAGGGTGCGAGAGGTCCCGGGTTCAAATCCCGGACGAGCCCCCTTAAACTCACAAGCTCTTAGCTTCATGGAATTCTTTGCTAAGACACATTCCTTCTGGGGCATTGTAAATGTGTTGTGTGCCAAACCATTCAATGTGATGTGTGACAACAATTTGTCTTTCTAAAATAACGTTTTTGATTTTGTGAAAGAGTCACTCTCATGACTCATTGAGTGATGCCATTGACTGCACAGTCCCTGCCACGCAATCTGTATATGTCACATTTTGAGATTGCCTTGGAAACCTTACTGGGCAGGTACTAAAATATACCTGTTACCAGGTACTATCACCTAATGGAAACTTTAAAGATCGGGCTGAGTCAAGTTAAGCCAAGCTAGGTAGGTGCAAGTGGAAAAGGGCTATTAGAGATCACAAAGTCTGATCGAAATTGAGGCCATTCAATTTCGGTGTAAAGACGTTAAACTACATATGTGAAGGTCTCATAATGGTTTCACCTGAAACCTCTGCTGATAATTACCCACGCCTTTTTTCCACCCCTTGGCTCATGTGATGTGTTTCATAGTTGGTCAACGACCCTGGTAAAGACAACCCGCTCTGGGTTTTAAATACCTGGGACTCTCCAACGTTTAGTTTTAGATCTAACGAAGGTTCTCAGAGGAGAGGTGAAAGGTCTTCAAGGCACTTAGAGAATTCCAGCTGCTTTCTTTCAAAGCTCATCAGACTACCATGACGTGGATGACTGGGAACCCTTTTTTCTCATTCACTGTGTGCAGTCCCTCTGGAGTCATCCCTGTTGGAGCTTGTCAGTAGCAAAGGCCTGAAGGTACAAAAATGAATACTGAAGAGAGCTTAACACCATTCCTGCTTGAATTTGAAGGCCGATATAAGTCTATCCTTTCAGAGTTGCTGATTTAAACGCAGGCCTCCTGTGGCTCGTTGGTCTAGGCGTATGATTCTCGCTTCGGGTGCGAGAGGTCCCGGGTTCAAATCCCGGACGAGCCCCCTTAAAATCACAAGCTCTTAGCTTCATGGAATTCTTTGCTAAGACACATTCCTTCTGGGGCATTGTAAATGTGTTGTGTGCCAAACGACTCAATGTGATGTGTGACACCAATTTGTCTTTCTAAAATAACTTTTTTGATTTTGTGAAGGAGTCACTCTCATGACTCATTGAGTGATGCCATTGACTGCACAGTCCCTGCCACGCAATCTGTATATGTCACATTTTGAGATTGCCTTGGAAACCTTACTGGGCAGGTACTAAAATATACCTGTTACCAGGTACTATCACCTAATGGAAACTCTAAAGATCGAGCTGAGTCAAGTTAAGCCAAGCTAGGTAGGTGCAAGTGGAAAAGGGCTATTAGAGATCACAAAGTCTGATCGAAATTGAGGCCATTCAATTTCGGTGTAAAGACGTTAAACTCCATATGTGAAGGTCTCATAATGGTTTCACCTGAAACCTCTGCTGATAATTACCCACGCCTTTTTTCCACCCCTTGGCTCATGTGATGTGTTTCATAGTTGTTCAACGACCCTGATAAAGACAACCCACTCTGGGTTTTAAATACCTGGGACTCTCCAACGTTTAGTTTTAGATCTAACGAAGGTTCTCAGAGGAGAGGTGAAAGGTCTTCAAGGCACTTAGAGAATTCCAGCTGCTTTCTTTCAAAGCTCATCAGACTACCATGACGTGGATGACTGGGAACCCTTTTTTCTCATTCACTGTGTGCAGTCCCTCTGGAGTCATCCCTGTTGGAGCTTGTCAGTAGCAAAGGCCTGAAGGTACAAAAATGAATACTGAAGAGAGCTTAACACCATTCCTGCTTGAATTTGAAGGCCGATATAAGTCTATCCTTTCAGAGTTGCAGACTTGAACGCAGGCCTCCTGTGGCTTGTTGGTCTAGGCGTATGATTCTTGCTTAGGGTGCGAGAGGTCCCGGGTTCAAATCCCGGACGAGCCCCCTTAAACTCACAAGCTCTTAGCTTCATGGAATTCTTTGGTAAGACACATTCCTTCTGGGGCATTGTAAATGTGTTGTCTGCCAAACCATTCAATGTGATGTGTGACACCAATTTGTCTTTCTAAAATAACGCTTTTGATTTTGTGAAAGAGTCACTCTCATGACTCATTGAGTGATGCCATTGACTGCACAGTCCCTGCCACGCAATCTGTATATGTCACATTTTGAGATTGCCTTGGAAACCTTACTGGGCAGGTACTAAAAAAATACCTGTAACCAGGTACTATCACCTAATGGAAACTCTAAAGATCGAGCTGAGTCAAGTTAAGCCAAGCTAGGTAGGTGCAAGTGGAAAAGGGCTATTAGAGATCACAAAGTCTGATCGAAATTGAGGCCATTCAATTTCGGTGTAAAGACGTTAAACTACATATGTGAAGGTCTCATAATGGTTTGACCTTTGCTGATAATTACCCACACCTTTTTTCCACCCCTTGGCTCATGTGATGTGTTTCATAGTTGGTTAACGACCCTGGTAAAGACAACCCCCTCTGGGGTTTAAATACCTGGGACTCTCCAACGTTTAGTTTTAGATCTAACGAAGGTTCTCAGAGGAGAGGTGAAAGGTCTTCAAGGCACTTAGAGAATTCCAGCTGCTTTCTTTCAAAGCTCATCAGACTACCATGACGTGGATGACTGGGAACCCTTTTTTCTCATTCACTGTGTGCAGTCCCTCTGGAGTCATCCCTGTTGGAGCTTGTCAGTAGCAAAGTCCTGAAGGTACAAAAATGAATACTGAAGAGAGCTTAAAAACATTCCTGCTTGAATTTGAAGGCCGATTTAAGTCTATCCTTTCAGAGTTGCAGACTTAAACGCAGGCTTCCTGTGGCTCGTTGGTCTAGGCGTATGATTCTCGCTTTGGGTGCGAGAGGTCCCGGGTTCAAATCCCGGACGAGCCCCCTTAAAATAACAAGCTGTTAGCTTCATGGAATTCTTTGGTAAGACACATTCCTTCTGGGGCATTGTAAATGTGTTGTGTGCCAAACCTTTCAATGTTATGTGTGACACCAATTTGTCTTTCTAAAATAACGTTTTTGATTTTGTGAAGGAGTCACTCTCATGACCCATTGAGTGATGCCATTGACTGCACAGTCCCTGCCACGCAATCTGTATATGTCACATTTTGAGATTGCCTTGGAAACCTTACTGGGCAGGTACTAAAATATACCTGTTACCAGGTACTATCACCTAATGGAAACTTTAAAGATCGGGCTGAGTCAAGTTAAGCCAAGCTAGGTAGGTGCAAGTGGAAAAGGGCTATTAGAGATCACAAAGTCTGATCGAAATTGAGGCCATTCAATTTCGGTGTAAAGACGTTAAACTACATATGTGAAGGTCTCATAATGGTTTCACCTGAAACCTCTGCTGATAATTACCCACGCCTTTTTTCCACCCTTGGGTCATGTGATGTGTTTCATAGTTGGTCAACGACCCTGGTAAAGATAACCCCCTCTGGGGTTTAAATACCTGGGACTCTCCAACGTTTAGTTTTAGATCTAACGAAGGTTCTCAGAGGAGAGGTGAAAGGTCTTCAAGGCACTTAGAGAATTCCAGCTGCTTTCTTTCAAAGCTCATCAGACTACCATGACGTGGATGACTGGGAACCCTTTTTTCTCATTCACTGTGTGCAGTCCCTCTGGAGTCATCCCTGTTGGAGCTTGTCAGTAGCAAAGGCCTGAAGGTACAAAAATGAATACTGAAGAGAGCTTAACACCAATCCTGCTTGAATTTGAAGGCCGATATAAGTCTATCCTTTCAGAGTTGCAGACTTGAACGTAGGCCTCCTGTGGCTCGTTGGTCTAGGCGTATGATTCTCGCTTAGGGTGCGAGAGGTCCCGGGTTCAAATCCCGGACGAGCCCCCTTAAACTCACAAGCTCTTAGCTTCATGGAATTCTTTGCTAAGACACATTCCTTCTGGGGCATTGTAAATGTGTTGTGTGCCAAACGACTCAATGTGATGTGTGACACCAATTTGTCTTTCTAAAATAACGTTTTTGATTTTGTGAAGGAGTCACTCTCATGACCCATTGAGTGATGCCATTGACTGCACAGTCCCTGCCACGCAATCTGTATATGTCACATTTTGAGATTGCCTTGGAAACCTTACTGGGCAGGTACTAAAATATACCTGTTACCAGGTACTGTCACCTAATGGAAACTTTAAAGATCGAGCTGAGTCAAGTTAAGCCAAGCTAGGTAGGTGCAAGTGGAAAAGGGCTATTAGAGATCACAAAGTCTGATCGAAATTGAGGCCATTCAATTTCGGTGTAAAGACGTTAAACTACATATGTGAAGGTCTCATAATGGTTTCACCTGAAACCTCTGCTGATAATCACCCACGCCTTTTTTCCACCCCTTGGCTCATGTGATGTGTTTCATAGTTGGTCAACGACCCTGGTAAAGACAACCCCCTCTGGGGTTTAAATACCTGGGACTCTCCAACGTTTAGTTTTAGATCTAACGAAGGTTCTCAGAGGAGAGGTGAAAGGTCTTCAAGGCACTTAGAGAATTCCAGCTGCTTTCTTTCAAAGCTCATCAGACTACCATGACGTGGATGACTGGGAACCCTTTTTTCTCATTCACTGTGTGCAGTCCCTCTGGAGTCATCCCTGTTGGAGCTTGTCAGTAGCAAAGGCCTGAAGGTACAAAAATGAATACTGAAGAGAGCTTAACACCATTCCTGCTTGAATTTGAAGGCCAATATAAGTCTATCCTTTCAGAGTTGCAGACTTGAACGCAGGCCTCCTGTGGCTCGTTGGTCTAGGCGTATGATTCTTGCTTAGGGTGCGAGAGGTCCCGGGTTCAAATCCCGGACGAGCCCCCTTAAACTCACAAGCTCTTAGCTTCATGGAATTCTTTGCTAAGACACATTCCTTCTGGGGCATTGTAAATGTGTTGTGTGCCAAACCATTCAATGTGATGTGTGACAACAATTTGTCTTTCTAAAATAACGTTTTTGATTTTGTGAAAGAGTCACTCTCATGACTCATTGAGTGATGCCATTGACTGCACAGTCCCTGCCACGCAATCTGTATATGTCACATTTTGAGATTGCCTTGGAAACCTTACTGGGCAGGTACTAAAAAAAGTACCTGTAACCAGGTACTATCACCTAATGGAAACTTTAAAGATCGAGCTGAGTCAAGTTAAGCCAAGCTAGGTAGGTGCAAGTGGAAAAGGGCTATTAGAGATCACAAAGTCTGATCGAAATTGAGGCCATTCAATTTCGGTGTAAAGACGTTAAACTACATATGTGAAGGTCTCATAATGGTTTCACCTGAAACCTCTGCTGATAATTACCCACGCCTTTTTTCCACCCTTGGCTCATGTGATGTGTTTCATAGTTGGTCAACGACCCTGGTAAAGACAACCCCCTCTGGGGTTTAAATACCTGGGACTCTCCAACGTTTAGTTTTAGATCTAACGAAGGTTCTCAGAGGAGAGGCGAAAGGTCTTCAAGGCACTTAGAGAATTCCAGCTGCTTTCTTTCAAAGCTCATCAGACTACCATGACGTGGATGACTGGGAACCCTTTTTTCTCATTCACTGTGTGCAGTCCCTCTGGAGTCATCCCTGTTGGAGCTTGTCAGTAGCAAAGGCCTGAAGGTACAAAAATGAATACTGAAGAGAGCTTAACACCATTCCTGCTTGAATTTGAAGGCCAATATAAGTCTATCCTTTCAGAGTTGCAGACTTGAACGCAGGCCTCCTGTGGCTCGTTGGTCTAGGCGTATGATTCTTGCTTAGGGTGCGAGCCCCCTTAAACTCACAAGCTCTTAGCTTCATGGAATTCTTTGCTAAGACACATTCCTTCTGGGGCATTGTAAATGTGTTGTGTGCCAAACCATTCAATGTGATGTGTGACAACAATTTGTCTTTCTAAAATGACGTTTTTGATTTTGTGAAAGAGTCACTCTCATGACTCATTGAGTGATGCCATTGACTGCACAGTCCCTGCCACGCAATCTGTATATGTCACATTTTGAGATTGCCTTGGAAACCTTATTGGGCAGGTACTAAAATATACCTGTTACCAGGTACTATCACCTAATGGAAACTTTAAAGATCGGGCTGAGTCAAGTTAAGCCAAGCTAGGTAGGTGCAAGTGGAAAAGGGCTATTAGAGATCACAAAGTCTGATCGAAATTGAGGCCATTCAATTTCGGTGTAAAGACGTTAAACTACATATGTGAAGGTCTCATAATGGTTTCACCTGAAACCTCTGCTGATAATCACCCACGCCTTTTTTCCACCCCTTGGCTCATGTGATGTGTTTCATAGTTGGTCAACGACCCTGGTAAAGACAACCCCCTCTGGGGTTTAAATACCTGGGACTCTCCAACGTTTAGTTTTAGATCTAACGAAGGTTCTCAGAGGAGAGGTGAAAGGTCTTCAAGGCACTTAGAGAATTCCAGCTGCTTTCTTTCAAAGCTCATCAGACTACCATGACGTGGATGACTGGGAACCCTTTTTTCTCATTCACTGTGTGCAGTCCCTCTGGAGTCATCCCTGTTGGAGCTTGTCAGTAGCAAAGGCCTGAAGGTACAAAAATGAATACTGAAGAGAGCTTAACACCAATCCTGCTTGAATTTGAAGGCCGATATAAGTCTATCCTTTCAGAGTTGCAGACTTGAACGTAGGCCTCCTGTGGCTCGTTGGTCTAGGCGTATGATTCTTGCTTAGGGTGCGAGAGGTCCCGGGTTCAAATCCCGGACGAGCCCCCTTAAACTCACAAGCTCTTAGCTTCATGGAATTCTTTGCTAAGACACATTCCTTCTGGGGCATTGTAAATGTGTTGTGTGCCAAACCATTCAATGTGATCTGTGACACCAATTTGTCTTTCTAAAATAACGTTTTTGATTTTGTGAAAGAGTCACTCTCATGACTCATTGAGTGATGCCATTGATTGCACAGTCCCTGCCACGCAATCTGTATATGTCACATTTTGAGATTGCCTTGGAAACCTTACTGGGCAGGTACTAAAAAAATACCTGTAACCAGGTACTATCACCTAATGGAAACTCTAAAGATCGAGCTGAGTCAAGTTAAGCCAAGCTAGGTAGGTGCAAGTGGAAAAGGGCTATTAGAGATCACAAAGTCTGATCGAAATTGAGGCCATTCAATTTCGGTGTAAAGACGTTAAACTACATATGTGAAGGTCTCATAATGGTTTGACCTTTGCTGATAATTACCCACACCTTTTTTCCACCCCTTGGCTCATGTGATGTGTTTCATAGTTGGTTAACGACCCTGGTAAAGACAACCCCCTCTGGGGTTTAAATACCTGGGACTCTCCAACGTTTAGTTTTAGATCTAACGAAGGTTCTCAGAGGAGAGGTGAAAGGTCTTCAAGGCACTTAGAGAATTCCAGCTGCTTTCTTTCAAAGCTCATCAGACTACCATGACGTGGATGACTGGGAACCCTTTTTTCTCATTCACTGTGTGCAGTCCCTCTGGAGTCATCCCTGTTGGAGCTTGTCAGTAGCAAAGTCCTGAAGGTACAAAAATGAATACTGAAGAGAGCTTAAAAACATTCCTGCTTGAATTTGAAGGCCGATTTAAGTCTATCCTTTCAGAGTTGCAGACTTAAACGCAGGCTTCCTGTGGCTCGTTGGTCTAGGCGTATGATTCTCGCTTTGGGTGCGAGAGGTCCCGGGTTCAAATCCCGGACGAGCCCCCTTAAAATAACAAGCTGTTAGCTTCATGGAATTCTTTGGTAAGACACATTCCTTCTGGGGCATTGTAAATGTGTTGTGTGCCAAACCTTTCAATGTTATGTGTGACACCAATTTGTCTTTCTAAAATAACGTTTTTGATTTTGTGAAGGAGTCACTCTCATGACCCATTGAGTGATGCCATTGACTGCACAGTCCCTGCCACGCAATCTGTATATGTCACATTTTGAGATTGCCTTGGAAACCTTACTGGGCAGGTACTAAAAAAAGTACCTGTAACCAGGTACTATCACCTAATGGAAACTTTAAAGATCGAGCTGAGTCAAGTTAAGCCAAGCTAGGTAGGTGCAAGTGGAAAAGGGCTATTAGAGATCACAAAGTCTGATCGAAATTGAGGCCATTCAATTTCGGTGTAAAGACGTTAAACTACATATGTGAAGGTCTCATAATGGTTTCACCTGAAACCTCTGCTGATAATTACCCACGCCTTTTTTCCACCCTTGGCTCATGTGATGTGTTTCATAGTTGGTCAACGACCCTGGTAAAGACAACCCGCTCTGGGTTTTAAATACCTGGGACTCTCCAACGTTTAGTTTTAGATCTAACGAAGGTTCTCAGAGGAGAGGTGAAAGGTCTTCAAGGCACTTAGAGAATTCCAGCTGCTTTCTTTCAAAGCTCATCAGACTACCATGACGTGGATGACTGGGAACCCTTTTTTCTCATTCACTGTGTGCAGTCCCTCTGGAGTCATCCCTGTTGGAGCTTGTCAGTAGCAAAGGCCTGAAGGTACAAAAATGAATACTGAAGAGAGCTTAACACCAATCCTGCTTGAATTTGAAGGCCGATATAAGTCTATCCTTTCAGAGTTGCAGACTTGAACGTAGGCCTCCTGTGGCTCGTTGGTCTAGGCGTATGATTCTCGCTTCGGGTGCGAGAGGTCCCGGGTTCAAATCCCGGACGAGCCCCCTTAAACTCACAAGCTCTTAGCTTCATGGAATTCTTTGCTAAGACACATTCCTTCTGGGGCATTGTAAATGTGTTGTGTGCCAAACGACTCAATGTGATGTGTGACACCAATTTGTCTTTCTAAAATAACGTTTTTGATTTTGTGAAGGAGTCACTCTCATGACCCATTGAGTGATGCCATTGACTGCACAGTCCCTACCACGCAATCTGTATATGTCACATTTTGAGATTGCCTTGGAAACCTTACTGGGCAGGTACTAAAATATACCTGTTACCAGGTACTGTCACCTAATGGAAACTTTAAAGATCGAGCTGAGTCAAGTTAAGCCAAGCTAGGTAGGTGCAAGTGGAAAAGGGCTATTAGAGATCACAAAGTCTGATCGAAATTGAGGCCATTCAATTTCGGTGTAAAGACGTTAAACTACATATGTGAAGGTCTCATAATGGTTTCACCTGAAACCTCTGCTGATAATCACCCACGCCTTTTTTCCACCCCTTGGCTCATGTGATGTGTTTCATAGTTGGTCAACGACCCTGGTAAAGACAACCCCCTCTGGGGTTTAAATACCTGGGACTCTCCAACGTTTAGTTTTAGATCTAACGAAGGTTCTCAGAGGAGAGGTGAAAGGTCTTCAAGGCACTTAGAGAATTCCAGCTGCTTTCTTTCAAAGCTCATCAGACTACCATGACGTGGATGACTGGGAACCCTTTTTTCTCATTCACTGTGTGCAGTCCCTCTGGAGTCATCCCTGTTGGAGCTTGTCAGTAGCAAAGGCCTGAAGGTACAAAAATGAATACTGAAGAGAGCTTAACACCAATCCTGCTTGAATTTGAAGGCCGATATAAGTCTATCCTTTCAGAGTTGCAGACTTGAACGTAGGCCTCCTGTGGCTCGTTGGTCTAGGCGTATGATTCTTGCTTAGGGTGCGAGAGGTCCCGGGTTCAAATCCCGGACGAGCCCCCTTAAACTCACAATCTCTTAGCTTCATGGAATTCTTTGCTAAGACACATTCCTTCTGGGGCATTGTAAATGTGTTGTGTGCCAAACCATTCAATGTGATCTGTGACAACAATTTGTCTTTCTAAAATAACGTTTTTGATTTTGTGAAAGAGTCACTCTCATGACTCATTGAGTGATGCCATTGACTGCACAGTCCCTGCCACGCAATCTGTATATGTCACATTTTGAGATTGCCTTGGAAACCTTACTGGGCAGGTACTAAAAAAAGTACCTGTAACCAGGTACTATCACCTAATGGAAACTTTAAAGATCGAGCTGAGTCAAGTTAAGCCAAGCTAGGTAGGTGCAAGTGGAAAAGGGCTATTAGAGATCACAAAGTCTGATCGAAATTGAGGCCATTCAATTTCGGTGTAAAGACGTTAAACTACATATGTGAAGGTCTCATAATGGTTTCACCTGAAACCTCTGCTGATAATTACCCACGCCTTTTTTCCACCCTTGGCTCATGTGATGTGTTTCATAGTTGGTCAACGACCCTGGTAAAGACAACCCGCTCTGGGTTTTAAATACCTGGGACTCTCCAACGTTTAGTTTTAGATCTAACGAAAGTTCTCAGAGGAGAGGTGAAAGGTCTTCAAGGCACTTAGAGAATTCCAGCTGCTTTCTTTCAAAGCTCATCAGACTACCATGACGTGGATGACTGGGAACCCTTTTTTCTCATTCACTGTGTGCAGTCCCTCTGGAGTCATCCCTGTTGGAGCTTGTCAGTAGCAAAGGCCTGAAGGTACAAAAATGAATACTGAAGAGAGCTTAACACCATTCCTGCTTGAATTTGAAGGCCAATATAAGTCTATCCTTTCAGAGTTGCAGAATTGAACGCAGGCCTCCTGTGGCTCGTTGGTCTAGGCGTATGATTCTCGCTTAGGGTGCGAGAGGTCCCGGGTTCAAATCCCGGACGAGCCCCCTTAAACTCACAATCTCTTAGCTTCATGGAATTCTTTGCTAAGACATATTCCTTCTGGGGCATTGTAAATGTGTTGTGTGCCAAACCATTCAATGTGATGTGTGACAACAATTTGTCTTTCTAAAATAATGTTTTTGATTTTGTGAAAGAGTCACTCTCATGACTCATTGAGTGATGCCATTGACTGCACAGTCCCTGCCACGCAATCTGTATATGTCACATTTTGAGATTGCCTTGGAAACCTTACTGGGCAGGTACTAAAATATACCTGTTACCAGGTACTATCACCTAATGGAAACTTTAAAGATCGGGCTGAGTCAAGTTAAGCCATGCTAGGTAGGTGCAAGTGGAAAAGGGCTATTAGAGATCACAAAGTCTGATCGAAATTGAGGCCATTCAATTTCGGTGTAAAGACGTTAAACTACATATGTGAAGGTCTCATAATGGTTTCACCTGAAACCTCTGCTGATAATCACCCACGCCTTTTTTCCACCCCTTGGCTCATGTGATGTGTTTCATAGTTGGTCAACGACCCTGGTAAAGACAACCCCCTCTGGGGTTTAAATACCTGGGACTCTCCAACGTTTAGTTTTAGATCTAACGAAGGTTCTCAGAGGAGAGGTGAAAGGTCTTCAAGGCACTTAGAGAATTCCAGCTGCTTTCTTTCAAAGCTCATCAGACTACCATGACGTGGATGACTGGGAACCCTTTTTTCTCATTCACTGTGTGCAGTCCCTCTGGAGTCATCCCTGTTGGAGCTTGTCAGTAGCAAAGGCCTGAAGGTACAAAAATGAATACTGAAGAGAGCTTAACACCAATCCTGCTTGAATTTGAAGGCCGATATAAGTCTATCCTTTCAGAGTTGCAGACTTGAACGTAGGCCTCCTGTGGCTCGTTGGTCTAGGCGTATGATTCTTGCTTAGGGTGCGAGAGGTCCCGGGTTCAAATCCCGGACGAGCCCCCTTAAACTCACAAGCTCTTAGCTTCATGGAATTCTTTGCTAAGACACATTCCTTCTGGGGCATTGTAAATGTGTTGTGTGCCAAACCATTCAATGTGATCTGTGACACCAATTTGTCTTTCTAAAATAACGTTTTTGATTTTGTGAAAGAGTCACTCTCATGACTCATTGAGTGATGCCATTGACTGCACAGTCCCTGCCACGCAATCTGTATATGTCACATTTTGAGATTGCCTTGGAAACCTTACTGGGCAGGTACTAAAAAAATACCTATAACCAGGTACTATCACCTAATGGAAACTTTAAAGATCGAGCTGAGTCAAGTTAAGCCAAGCTAGGTAGGTGCAAGTGGAAAAGGGCTATTAGAGATCACAAAGTCTGATCGAAATTGAGGCCATTCAATTTCGGTGTAAAGACGTTAAACTACATATGTGAAGGTCTCATAATGGTTTCACCTGAAACCCCTGCTGATAATCACCCACGCCTTTTTTCCACCCCTTGGCTCATGTGATGTGTTTCATAGTTGGTCAACGACCCTGGTAAAGACAACCCCCTCTGGGGTTTAAATACCTGGGACTCTCCAACGTTTAGTTTTAGATCTAACGAAGGTTCTCAGAGGAGAGGTGAAAGGTCTTCAAGGCACTTAGAGAATTCCAGCTGCTTTCTTTCAAAGCTCATCAGACTACCATGACGTGGATGACTGGGAACCCTTTTTTCTCATTCACTGTGTGCAGTCCCTCTGGAGTCATCCCTGTTGGAGCTTGTCAGTAGCAAAGGCCTGAAGGTACAAAAATGAATACTGAAGAGAGCTTAACACCAATCCTGCTTGAATTTGAAGGCCGATATAAGTCTATCCTTTCAGAGTTGCAGACTTGAACGTAGGCCTCCTGTGGCTCGTTGGTCTAGGCGTATGATTCTTGCTTAGGGTGCGAGAGGTCCCGGGTTCAAATCCCGGACGAGCCCCCTTAAACTCACAAGCTCTTAGCTTCATGGAGTTCTTTGCTAAGACACATTCCTTCTGGGGCATTGTAAATGTGTTGTGTGCCAAACCATTCAATGTGATCTGTGACACCAATTTGTCTTTCTAAAATAACGTTTTTGATTTTGTGAAAGAGTCACTCTCATGACTCATTGAGTGATGCCATTGACTGCACAGTCCCTGCCACGCAATCTGTATATGTCACATTTTGAGATTGCCTTGGAAACCTTACTGGGCAGGTACTAAAAAAATACCTATAACCAGGTACTATCACCTAATGGAAACTTTAAAGATCGAGCTGAGTCAAGTTAAGCCAAGCTAGGTAGGTGCAAGTGGAAAAGGGCTATTAGAGATCACAAAGTCTGATCGAAATTGAGGCCATTCAATTTCGGTGTAAAGACGTTAAACTACATATGTGAAGGTCTCATAATGGTTTCACCTGAAACCTCTGCTGATAATTACCCACGCCTTTTTTCCACCCTTGGCTCATGTGATGTGTTTCATAGTTGGTCAACGACCCTGGTAAAGACAACCCGCTCTGGGTTTTAAATACCTGGGACTCTCCAACGTTTAGTTTTAGATCTAACGAAGGTTCTCAGAGGAGAGGTGAAAGGTCTTCAAGGCACTTAGAGAATTCCAGCTGCTTTCTTTCAAAGCTCATCAGACTACCATGACGTGGATGACTGGGAACCCTTTTTTCTCATTCACTGTGTGCAGTCCCTCTGGAGTCATCCCTGTTGGAGCTTGTCAGTAGCAAAGGCCTGAAGGTACAAAAATGAATACTGAAGAGAGCTTAACACCATTCCTGCTTGAATTTGAAGGCCAATATAAGTCTATCCTTTCAGAGTTGCAGACTTGAACGCAGGCCTCCTGTGGCTCGTTGGTCTAGGCGTATGATTCTGGCTTAGGGTGCGAGAGGTCCCGGGTTCAAATCCCGGACGAGCCCCCTTAAACTCACAAGCTCTTAGCTTCATGGAATTCTTTGCTAAGACACATTCCTTCTGGGGCATTGTAAATGTGTTGTGTGCCAAACCATTCAATGTGATGTGTGACAACAATTTGTCTTTCTAAAATAACGTTTTTGATTTTGTGAAAGAGTCACTCTCATGACTCATTGAGTGATGCCATTGACTGCACAGTCCCTGCCACGCAATCTGTATATGTCACATTTTGAGATTGCCTTGGAAACCTTACTGGGCAGGTACTAAAAAAAGTACCTGTAACCAGGTACTATCACCTAATGGAAACTTTAAAGATCGAGCTGAGTCAAGTTAAGCCAAGCTAGGTAGGTGCAAGTGGAAAAGGGCTATTAGAGATCACAAAGTCTGATCGAAATTGAGGCCATTCAATTTCGGTGTAAAGACGTTAAACTACATATGTGAAGGTCTCATAATGGTTTCACCTGAAACCTCTGCTGATAATTACCCACGCCTTTTTTCCACCCTTGGCTCATGTGATGTGTTTCATAGTTGGTCAACGACCCTGGTAAAGACAACCCGCTCTGGGTTTTAAATACCTGGGACTCTCCAACGTTTAGTTTTAGATCTAACGAAGGTTCTCAGAGGAGAGGTGAAAGGTCTTCAAGGCACTTAGAGAATTCCAGCTGCTTTCTTTCAAAGCTCATCAGACTACCATGACGTGGATGACTGGGAACCCTTTTTTCTCATTCACTGTGTGCAGTCCCTCTGGAGTCATCCCTGTTGGAGCTTGTCAGTAGCAAAGGCCTGAAGGTACAAAAATGAATACTGAAGAGAGCTTAACACCAATCCTGCTTGAATTTGAAGGCCAATATAAGTCTATCCTTTCAGAGTTGCAGACTTGAACGCAGGCCTCCTGTGGCTCGTTGGTCTAGGCGTATGATTCTTGCTTAGGGTGCGAGAGGTCCCGGGTTCAAATCCCGGACGAGCCCCCTTAAACTCACAAGCTCTTAGCTTCATGGAATTCTTTGCTAAGACACATTCCTTCTGGGGCATTGTAAATGTGTTGTGTGCCAAACCATTCAATGTGATGTGTGACAACAATTTGTCTTTCTAAAATAATGTTTTTGATTTTGTGAAAGAGTCACTCTCATGACTCATTGAGTGATGCCATTGACTGCACAGTCCCTGCCACGCAATCTGTATATGTCACATTTTGAGATTGCCTTGGAAACCTTACTGGGCAGGTACTAAAAAAAGTACCTGTAACCAGGTACTATCACCTAATGGAAACTTTAAAGATTGAGCTGAGTCAAGTTAAGCCAAGCTAGGTAGGTGCAAGTGGAAAAGGGCTATTAGAGATCACAAAGTCTGATCGAAATTGAGGCCATTCAATTTCGGTGTAAAGACGTTAAACTACATATGTGAAGGTCTCATAATGGTTTCACCTGAAACCTCTGCTGATAATTACCCACGCCTTTTTTCCACCCTTGGCTCATGTGATGTGTTTCATAGTTGGTCAACGACCCTG